>NW_023270433.1:9299872-9439872 GCF_011800145.1 Mirounga leonina
ATTTATTTACACAAACTCTTACTGCAATCCTTCCCTTGCCCACATCCCCACATTCTGTCCCCTTGCCTTTTCTCTCATGGAGAATGAGATCTCCATGGCACTTTCATTTCCTGTCTTGTCAGTTAAGATCACTGCCAGGCTGTGAACGGGATAACACTGCACTGTAGCGCCTGCTCCTTCTAGCACAGAGGGCATCGTGTGGGCTGCTCCACACAGCTGCTTCCCCCACTACTCTATTTTCTGCAAGACCGAATCTTCCAGACTTTGGTAAGTTCCTCCTAGACCCAGGTCACAATACAAAATGTTTCTCCCCAAAAGCAAGTTTTTTGTGTCCTTTTATTTCTCAAGTAGGTGACTTTAACAGTTGTTAGTGTGATAATCCAAAACACCACTGGTACTTGGGTATCCTTCTCTTGCTTAGCCTAAAAATTCTCTACATTCAAACTTCAACATGTATTAAGCATATGTGTACATGCCAAGCAGCAAGCTGTATCTTTTACATTCTCTCATCTGATTTGAAAATAACCTTATAGGACAGATGCACCTACACCTACACCATTTATAGATGAGAAAACCAAACTTCAAAAGGGCTAAGTGACTTGCTCAAGATCACGTGGCTAGTAAATGTGAAAACAACGATTCAAAAACAGATCTGTCTTCCTTGAAGTCCAGGGTTCCATTACACCTCAAACACCCAGAGAAATACTGGATTTTAAGGTCACTTTGCAACTACAAAAAATGAGCTACACTACTGGAGAATATACTACCTTTACGAGAGAATATGGAGTCATCATAGCCTGGATTCAAATTCTGACTCTCTTGCTTATTAGCTCTGCTTGTGGGCAAGTCTTCTAGCTCATTCTCTGTAGATAGAGATACCAGCAACTCAAGAAATCATTATGAAGTTTAAATGGTATAAAATATGCAAAATTGCCTAGAACAGTACGGAGGACATAATCATCACTTTAAAAATAATTGTGGCATTCACTTTAAGTCACAGAGACTGAAATCTGTTTTTATTAAAACACTACATCTCCCAAAGTCAAAGAACTAGTTACAGGATTCCAAAGTATCATCTGTGATAATGAAACATTACCAAGAGCCATGCCATGAATATTAAAAAAAAAAAATACAGAAGTTTTGCAATCTTTAAATGTAATCTAAAACAAATCTGTCCTATAATTAAAATTTTATCCAACTTCTGGTAGTGTTCACTACATGGTCAAATTTGACCGATGTTGTTCTTTTCTTTTTTCGATCTGGTATTTTTTATATAACAGAATTTCTTTGTCATATTGTGTTGCTGTTACTTTGCAACATATTTTAATGGTATGTGGCTTTATTGCTTTTTGCCTTCTCAATTTGTATGACCTAAGTATCTGTTTTCTTCTTTTGCTCTCTCATGTTACTTTTATTCTCATATTGCTTCCGGTGGTAGAATGGCACTTTGATGTATGTTGATGATGAAATGCTCATGATAGTTGCTCATTATTAGTGGTCTCTGGCCACACGCTTCAAATAAACTCGGAAATCTAGAGAATGGCCATGTGTAGGGGACCGCATGAAAAGTAAACAGTGCCATTTATTTGTCCTGAAATAAGGACTCTTCTTCCTGTGAATTTACTCATTATCATGTTTAACTGGCCACACAGTGTTTTGTTAAAATCAGTTAAAATTACACCAAAGTTATGCATCATCTCAATTACTATTTTAGAAATCTTTTTTTTTTTTTTATTTTTAAGATTTTATTTATTTATTTGACAGAGAGACAGCGAAAGAGGGAACACAAGCTGGGGGAGTGGGAGAGGGAGAAGCAGGCTTCCTGCTGAGCAGGGAGCCTGATGCGATGCGGGGCTCAATCCCAGGACCCTGGGATCATGACCGGAGCTGAAGGCAGATGCTTAACGACTAAGCCACCCAGGTGCCCCCTATTTTAGAAATATTTGAGCAAATTATTTCACAGATAAAATGTATGGTATTTTAAAAAAACTATACATGTAATCCATACATGATGCAAAATTTTTGGTCAGAATTTGGGGAGAAAAAGCATCCTTTTTGCATTCATAATTTTTCCCAAATGAAAATACTAGACCCCAGGTAATTTAAAAATACCTAAGTATACCTACCTAAATCTAAAAATATGAGATTGTGTATTTTAAAGTGATCAGTAAACATCATTCATACATCCCTCATGGCAGTACGAATCCTGCCCCTATCAGATAATTAATCTTATGCTGATCTTTGTATTCACTTCCTTTTCTTTTGCTGTGGCCATCTTCTTTCTCTTTTCTCTAAAATGTTCAAAAGTGAATATAAAAATTACAGTCAGTTGACTTCATTATGAATAGCAGATACCCACTTGTTCCCTGTTTCCCCTTATAGGAAGAAACGTCCACTTTATTGTTTTTTAAGGCCAAATTATCTTGATGCACAGGCACTGCTCAAAACAGCATATATGCTAGTAAATACCGCACGAGGGTCATTGGCATTCTCAGTACATTCCAATGTAACAGCACGGCATAAAGTTTTATCTGTATTATTATAAAGGACACAGGCTCAGTTTTATTGAAAAGGCTTTGTGAAGCATGGCATGATTATAGGAAACATGAACTTTACTAGACTTTCCATATGATTTTAGTTTCAAGTGTGCTGGCTCTTTAATATAAATACAGCATCTAATTAACGACTGAAGATGGGCTCTATATTTTTACCTAATATTCATCTGTATGCATCTCTCTTGCAGAGTTTACATTTTGCTTTAACTACTGTAGATGTTTCAGTCAAGGATGAACTTCGAAAAGGATATTTGTGCTTCTCATGGTCGGTTGTATTACATCCATCACTCTGTTCCATTAAAAACCATGTAAGTGTCTGAAAAGCACGACCACCCACATGGCATGCAAAGGACAATGGCAGAAAAGCTTGAAAGCATCTTCCAAGCAGCAAATCACACAAACAAGACCTCTTTGTTAATAAGGCATCCATTTATTCACAAATAATCAAAATAGTATATTTTTAAATACAAATTACAAAAAGTGGCTGGCTTGACTAATAAACACAACATCCTAGTGCAAGTTGACTGATAATTTTTTCACAAACCATGTATTTTCTAGTGACCTATTAAATAAAAGCTTAACCAAAAAGAATCCATCTATATCTGGACCTATATCTGTATCTACATCTATATATCATTAACTCTAAGCAAATAACCTACAGCAAAAATATCCAAAGACATTAAAAAAAACAAAAACAAACCTTGACTTTCCAAAGCATATTCCAGATTTTGAAACCACAGAGATTTAATCCCCTTCTCGTAAGAAATTAAAGTGAGTCACATTCACTACAAAGACATATTAAAATCAAGGTGGACTGAAAATAACAACAATTAAATATAGTATTGCTCATTAGAACAATTAAAAACATTTCCCTTACAGAGATGAAAAAAAATGTTTTGTTTTGTTTTGTTTTCCAGTTTAGGGGTATTGGGGGCATAAAGAGTGAGATGGGGCATATACAAATGGGCATAGAAACAATTAATTACTAAAGTCAATTTAAGGAGGATGAATATTAAGATCCTTTTGAAAAGCACCATAACATAATTACAATCCGTTTTTTTCCACTTACTTAGAGGGCAACGTGTAAATGCACATTTCCCCCCATTGCCTACTTATGAAAAAAATGTTTATTATTCAATCAACTTTTCTGAAAGGATATATATATGTATGCACTAATATAAATATGATTGTAGATTTATATTAACAATATATAGATTTCAAAATTGCCTAAAGAAACCTGATTTTGAACTGGGTGTTTTAGGTGGTAAACCATGGAAATGTCAACTTTGATTTGAGCTAACAAAAAGGAATTTAGAGGATGGAGAAGCTCCAGGACCTTTGAATTAAATGAAAGACCAGAACACTCCACAGAATGTCTGCAATAACAGTCTCTACAGAAAATTATGAGGAACTACATAAATCCACCCTCTTCCTCTTCACACAGGCTCATTAAAGCTGTACTGACTCTCTGGGCAGCTATAATTCTGCTGACTGATACCCTGGAATCACCCTGTCAATACCCAGTGGTGTGCTGCCTCTCCAACTACCTCTGCCCCTAATATTCCTCTCTTTGATGGGATTTGCTGACCTTTAATCTGATGCTAGTTTACTCTCATCACTGAAGTGTAAGTCGGAGAGCAATAAAACGGCAACCTCACTGATTCAAAAGGGAGAGCTAAAGCCTGCTAACTGTGAATCTAACCTTTCATAATGGCTCGCTCTTAAAGGAGGAAGCATGAAGTGGAAGGCAGCTAAAACAAACAATGTGTAATGCTGAGCACAAGATTTATTAGAATCCCTTTTGCATGGGTGTTACAAGAGGACATCAGGGCTGTAAACAAGAGATACACAAATATTTGCAAGAGAGACGAAGTTCTGGTCATAACACCCTTCCATGCCAACACTAATCTCAACAAGAACTGTGCTACAGGAAATCAAGCAAGGTTAGATGAACAAAAAAGCCTGCGATTACTCCAGGTGGGTGTAAACAATACCGGGGTAATAAAATCATCATTAAAAATAAGATGTTTTTCTGTGATGAAGTACAAGACTCTAATGACTGAAAACCAAAAACTCACATTCATAATGGGTCCCTGGGAATTCAAAGAGCTTGTGGAAATTAAATGCTTCCAAGTAATTTTCAGTATAATATTAAAGGTAGGTTAATAAGACCTCGCATTTATTGAGTGCTTCCTAGGTGCCAGGCACTGCTGAAAATGCTTTACCTGTATTAACTCATCTAATCATCCCAACAATTCAAAGAGGGAGGTACTATTATCATGCCCACTTTTATTACCATGAAACCGAGACACAGCATGGTGGTGAAAGCCCACACTCACGGTCACACAACTAGATGGTGAAAAGTGAGGATTTGAACCTGGAACAGTCTAGCTTTACAGCCTGAACTTTTGACCTTCCCTTGTACGTATTATTTTTTAAAAGAATCTTAAAAACAGAGTAACTGCCTAAGAGGAACATTTATTTCTCTTTTATTTTTTGTATTTTTAAAAGTTGGTTCTGGGTCATTTGAAAAACATCCTCACCATAAGACATTCGTTCATTTGTGAATGCTCGTTCTTCATGGATGTTTTTGTTCTCAATTAGCAATAATCGCGCCTCGGGTAAACCTCACTGGCTACGATACTGCCACTGCGCAAAGCTAGGATGTTTTTGTTTTAATATGAGACTGATTTTGAAGAAATAAAAATAGTATTATATAAATAACACTGTATTATCAATTTTATTATATTTCTCCAAGTTAAGTTCTTAAAGATCATCACTAGGTATATTTTCCAAAAATGTTGTCAATTAGGAAGACATGGGCACTATTAATTCAAAAGTTGAAGTAATAAAGTTAAAATATTTAACATTTCAAACTGTATTTATATATAAAAAAATGTATTATTCCATGTTCTCAAACAGCAGCCAATTCTGGCCTCTTTTAAATGATCTGAGATTGGCGTCCAGTTTTTATGACTGATCTCCAGAGATTTCAACTATCTGGCCAACAAGTTTGAAGAGCCATTGACTGAATCACAAATATGTATAGATTGGTTTAATATCAACTAGTGGCGCTAATCGAACAAAGCTACTTTTCACCTGCTTACACAAAGACTGAGTGTGTTCCATTATAAATTAATCAGGTAAACAAAAAAAGAAGAATCCCTCAGGTTGCAAAACACATGAATCTATATAAAATATACACTAAATGCCAGAGCGTAAACAAAGCGGAAGTTATTGCATAACAAATCTCTTCCAATCCTCTTGGGGAAAACAGTCTGACAGTATTAGGTTCTAACAGGTGCAGATAGCAGAAGAATTACTTATTCATTCTACCAGAAAGAAAAAGGATAATAAAAAGCATAATTTAATTTATAATTTATGTTTACAAGTGTTATTTTTAAGAGTTACAGTCTGCTTTGCAGATTACTTGGTCTGGTTCAAGTTGACATGTTGCATCATAGAACAAGCCTGAAGGGTCTTCACAACATGTACAGTAATTAACACGTCATTAACACATTAACTAATACACATTCAACATCATCAATGTTAATAGCATAATAATTAACTTGTTGTACATAGCACATAGCACCCCCTGGCACTTTTCAAAATAAATTTGGAAATGCTTACTTTCAAATATTTTAAAAGGTAGCAATTCATATTGAAATACTTTCATCAATAAACATTTTTATAGTTGTACATGTGTGTTATGTGTGTATTTTTTAAATGAGGCATATTTAGTGATACTACAAATTAAATCCTCATCTGATTCAAGCTGTACTGGTACAAAAATACAAAGAACAAAGACAAGCCTTACTCTCTGAAAGAACTAGTAATACATTAAAAATTTAATACTTGGCAGGTCAAATCTGGATACTCCCTGCAGAAGACAACCAATATTAATGAATCAGACTACAGAGTCATTGTCTGGGATCCCAAAGGAAACAATAATGCGAGTGCAACAAATTCTTCTTAGAACAGAAAAATCCTGCAAAACTACTTAATAGAATATCGCCAGTCAATGTCCTGATCATATATATGTTAAGCCTTATATAATTTTTTGAATCTGCACGTAAGCTGGATCCAGTTTTAACTAAAAATTTACTCTGACTTTACTTTTTCAGTGTAGATCTTTGCAGTAAACATCTTTGCATAAATGTCTGCTTTACCATTAACCTCTCTCCATATAAGAAATAATCATTTATTTTTTTTAGATACAACTTGTTTTATTTCCACAATAGATCTAAAAGATACAAATAAAACACCTTCTTCAAGAAAAAGAAGATTTGGAAAAACTAATGATGTATGGTGATTAACATAACATAATTAAAAAAAGAAAAAGAAAAAGAAGATTTGGGTTTCTCTAACAATGAAGGTGACATAATTAAAAGAAGAGCAAAGAAAAGGCAACATTGGGTGTCATGGTTTGAACAAGGATCCTGTCACATCAGGTAGCTACTTTTCACGGCTGATCTGGAGAACTCTGAGTAGTAAACTGATAACAAGAAAAGAGTGCAAAGGAGGGGATAAGCAAAATAAACACATTATAGGCAGTCTACCAGATGAACACAAGTTAATCACTTCCTGGTTGTTGTTGGTTTTTTTTAATACTTTCGAAACTGTTATTAGAAGTGAGACCCTCTGGAAAACATAACTGGTTAGTTGACTCAGCTAACTACAGGGGCCCCACTATGTGCCAGGCACGTATTCTTTTCCTTTATTTTATATTCTTTTCAGTTTGATCTTTCATGCATTCATGCTTTCATTCAACGAACCTCTACCAAATACCCATTACATGCACAGCACTGTGTTAAAACTTACATACAGCTGTTGAGCAGAAATATTGATTACAACTAAGTAACTTCAGATTCCATTAAGAAAAAGCTATTTCAGAAATGCAATTTTGAGTACAAGTTCCCAGATTTTAAATCAATTAACATGCTATCTACTAAAATTAGTTGTGCAAAATTATCTGTATTCATTTAGTTTTTCATACATAGTCAAGAAGTTCAGATACAGAGTAAATGCCAGGTAAGGAATCTATAAATGCCCTCTAAGTAAAAGCATTTATTTAAAAAATGAAATTTATGGGCGCCTGGGTGGCTCAGTCGTTAAGCATCTGCCTTCGGCTCAGGTCATGATCCTGGGGTCCTGGGATCGAGTCCCGCATCGGGCTCCCTGCTCGGCAGAAAGCCTGACTCTCCCTCTCCCACTCCCCCTGCTTGTGTTCCTGCTCTAGCTATCTCTCTCTCTGTCAAATAAATAAATAAAATCTTTAAAAAAAAATGAAGTTTATTACTATTTTCTTTATTTATGTCACCTTTGAGCTCCTTGGCATTACTGGTGGTAGGAGGTAAATATCACATCAATTTGAGATCAGAAAACCAGTGAAAATACTAACTACAGAAAAGGGGTGCTAAATTAAATTATGTTTTCTTCCAGCCTTAAAATCCACAATTCTACAATAATGACAAAAATCTAAAGTGATATATAAATACTAAAAATATATAAACAAACAAAAAATATGTAAACTTCTAAAAAGTATTTTAAGCCATTTTTTAGAACAGATTTAAGGACTCTCACCTGGTATCTACTAATAACTCTCTTATACTCGGTTAGAGAAAGAATAAATTATAATTTAATCCTTGAGCAACAAAGTATCTCCCTAGTGAGTTCTTGGCATAGGGGAAGAACCTGAAAGCAAAATATCCCACTTTTAAGCCTCTCATTTCCCAGGTATTACATTTAAAAATGATTAGTTATCTAATAAAATACATTCCACATTCTGCACATTGCTTGGTGGATGTGTTTCTTTTTGAAAAGTATCAAAGGTAGCAATTCATATTGAAATACTTTCACCAATAAACATTTTTATTTTGGGGGATTAGTATCATGATATAAATAATATATACACTTAAGTGCACATGACTAGGGTAAGACTCATTTGCTTTCACTACATCTCTATGTGGTTTGTTTGGGTGTAAAGCTACCTGCCTGTTGAGGCTACGCTGTGGATGAGCAGAACCGTCAGCAGTTTATCCTGGGGTCTTCTGCACTACATACAATTATGCTGGGGTCACTTGGGTTACATAGGAAGCCTGAAGTTTTAAACTGTCATTAGAATATTGCAGCCTGATTTTAACAATACAGCAGTGCTTCTAATGATCTTAAAGGTAATTCACTATTCAGACCCCAAGCAAAAGATGCAAATGTAGCACTGAAAGCTCCTTATTAAATACCCACAGGCTACATCTCTGTACAATAAGTGGTCCAGGTCTTTTTAGAACATACTAATTAGATGAACAGAGAATCAGATAAATGCAAAACCAGGTCATGCAGCAAAAATGGCAAAGTGTTAAAAAGAAAAGGTGGGGGAGGGATGAGAAAAGCATACCAAATAACTCCATCACACCATTATTTAAAAATTATCTACAATAATGAGGCAAAATAAATCATGTCAGGTCACTATCTGACTCACCCAAATTAGAGTGGATATTACTATTAAAGTTAAGTTTTAAGTTTATTGTCAGGGATATGCTTAACTGATGATACAATACTATGAATAATACATTAAGCAAAAGCCCAATCTAAAATTAAATTTGCCTTGGGTTATCTCCCATTACTATAAACATTCAGAATTATTCTGGTTTATAAATGAAAGCTAATATCAAGAAAATACTTTTGGGGGGCTTTACTCTTTAACAGTTGCATATGCAGAGTTGCCAGACCAATACCAACCACCATAGTCTTACAGAAGACAATGCCCTCAATTCTCAGTCACTTCTAGACAAGCACTTACATAGATACATTGAACAGAAAAATATTATATTTGTTATTTAAGATATATCAAAATTCAAATGTTTTCACATGAAGCATTTGGGCAAGTACCTTTTTTTTTTTTAATAGACTCTCCCTGTTCTAATCCTAACTTTATAGGAGCTGCAGAGTGGAGAGTCTAGTACTAGGCAATGGCAGTGAGGCACTGAAATAGTCATCAGCTGACCAAAAAGCTGTAAGACACTATCAACTAGATTTTGAAGCTTTAGAATTTGTGTTCTATTCTCCTCTCTTCATGTACCCTCTGACAATGACAACACACACACACATTCCATCTAAAGAATGTGACATATGCAATAAGGGGAAAAATAAACTAGGCAGATGATATAAAGGACTTTCATCACATAAGTTTTTTGGAAAACAATTTAGCTTCTTTAGTGACGTTACTTTCAACACCATAGAATCTGTTTCTTTTATTGAATAACTTATGCGAGAAAAATATCCCTTGATGTCAAAGTGGGATTCTGTTCTATTTTGTTTTGTTTTGTTTTGGTACCATTCAGTTCTAAATTCAGCCATTTCTACCTTAGTACTTGTGTATTCTTTAAAAAGGCTAGATGTTTTCTATAACTTTGGGCATCTACTTTAAATAAAATTGTACTTATTAAAAAAATTGTACTTACACTTTAAACAACTTTAACATTCAATATAAAATAACTGTAAAAAAAATAAAATAACTGTAATAAAAATAATCATAGATACCCAGAAGGAAGTACTAAATCAATCGACTACAACTTTAATTTATGAAACTTGAAGCACTAGACTAGGAGTCCAAGGATCTGGATCCTCATTTCTTATCTGCTGTACTATTTGGTTATATGGCCTTGGGCAAGTTGCCTCCCCTGAGTCTCATTTTCCTACCTATAAAATGAGAGGACTGAGTTAGATTTCCATAGGTTCTCTTCCCTTGACAAGAATTTAGTTAGGACTCTGATACCATGATTATAAACTATAGTTAGTGGCCCAATGATTCTGAAATGGGCCCTAAAATTCAAAAGGCCCTTAAATTAATTTTGTTTACTCTGTAAAGGAAATGTGGATCTATATTACACTAAATTCTCTGAAACTTAAGTTGCATCATTTCTAAAGGAGATTATGAAAGTTTCTGGGAGAAAATTTTACTCTTCTCTCAGAATCAAGTTGTGCTAGGAAGTGGGGGTAGAGGTAAGGAATGATGGTCAGACAGTGTCCTTACTGGTGAGAGTAGTAGCTCCCCACTCATAAATTTCATTCTAAATATGGAAAACACTGCCTCAGGACCTCAAATCTTTCTTAGGCAAGAGGCCAGGTCCACAGAACTATAGTGTAAGAAGAAACCTCATTATCTATTCTATCACACAGTGGACTTGAGGCTCAAGTTACAATTCTTATGTAGAGGCCCTGTATTTAGAAGGCTGTATTTGTTAAAGAATGATGTATTTTGTAGTGCACTGGGTAGTTCTTCATAAAATGATTGCCATCTGTGGGGTGCCTGGGTGGCTCGGTTGAGTGTCCGACTCTTGATTTCAGCTCAGGTCATGATCTCAGGCTGGTGAGATCAAGCCCTGCAGCAGGCTCTGCGCTCAGTGCGGGAGTCAGCTTGGGATTCTCTCCCCCCTCCCCCCTCCCTCTGCCCCTCCCCCTGCTCACACACATGCGTGCTCTCTCTAAATAAATAAATAAAATCTTTAAAAAATTGATTGCCATCTGGAAGTGAATGACAATTGAGATAAGTCACATTAATATTTTAATTATTCTAAGAATGACTAAGTGAAGTAAGTATATTTTAAATTTTACTTAAAACACCCATTCCTTAATTATGGCTACATACCAGTAGTGGTAAATATATATCCACATAGTTTAAGACCTTTACAGGATGCTATGCAAATGATAATTCTGCCCATGGCCAGTACAGAGTAAACATGCACTTGTGTGGAAAGCTCCCATAAACTTTGATGCCGTTTCTTACTTCAATCTAGTACTTGGAAATCAGATAACCTCAAATAGCAGTTTTCCCTACATAAACTAGAAGTATAATAAATTTCAGTACGTGGTTTTTTAGATATGTGAATACATTTTGCTGGTATATATGACATTTCAGAATGGCTTATGCCTCTAACTAATTTGTTGAAGATCAAATGTTTTAAGCCAAAATTGTAAGTAACATTTGCCAGAAAGTAGTTAATAGTGATAATTCTGAGAATCCAGAAAAGGCCTCCTCAATTCATACTTAGATCATTTACCATTCCAAAATACGTTCTATTTTTTTCTGGTATTCTCCATAAAGTCTAGAGTTTGATTGGATAGTATACAAGCAAAATATCTTATGAATGTTTTCTGCCCTCAAGAAGCTATTCTAAATGAATTAGTCTTCCACAAATTAATGAATTCATATTTTAAGATGCATTTGCAAAATGTTCTATCATTCCTATGCTAATTTGCAACCTAGTTAAGAAATGTTAGCCTACTAGGAAAAAAAAAAAATCTAATGGGGAATGAATGTCATGTTTGCACAGAAAAAAAAGGACATGTGAATATAAAGCCCATATGTACTGGTTTTGACAAGACACTGCATTCAGGTTATTTTATTATGCATATTATTTCAAATATTCAATAGCATTTAGATATACATCTAACTATTGAAACCTTTTAAACAATTATTACATTTTAAAAATCACATTAAATTACATGTAATTTCTTGAAATCAATTATAGATGAACAGGAAAGGAAACAGTTAATGCACTAATTACAATAATTAAGAGTTGCCAATTTAATTATAGCTGGGGTATGAATGCTCTAACATTTGTTAGAGTGTAAAAAACAAACCTTTAATGCAGAGACTTTGTTCACAAACATCTAATGGAGACCTCCTCTACCTCACTCTGTGCTTCTCTGCTGATACAACAGCAATGGGTTCAGATTGAAGGACTTGTCAGCAATCAGGCAGGAGGAGGCTAATTAGCTTGCAGGTTAATGAGTGTGATGGCTCTTGACAGCATTTTGTTACAGCCTCTTCTGTATTTAAACAATAAATGATTACTTATATACAGTGGAGACATTCTAACCATAATAGCCAAGCCCACACTTGGTTTTACAAGTAGAAAATCAGTTCTTTTGTTCGTAAATCAAAAATATAAGATTTGCATTAGTTATATGTCTATCACATTCTCACAATATGGAAAGGAAATGGGCGTTTTTTTAAGAGGTAATACATGTACTTTGTATAGAGGTATGCCCTTTAGAGTGGAAAATTTCCTTTGAAAAGTGCCTGGTGGGTGATATAACTGGGCTGCTAAACAATAGTTTAAATATAGCAGCTTTTTAGTAATATATTAACTTTCCTAAAAACATGCAAGGAAGATTTTTGTCTTAATTTTTTATTCTAGGTTCCTCTTCCTATGAAATAAGTATACAAGGCACACACACAGGACTCCCTCCGCTTACCTTGTCAGTTACTAGGGATTTGAAAACAGGTGGTGAATTAAGGAAATAGCTCTATTGAGAGATTAACCCATTTCATCAGCCAGTGGAGAAGGAAATAAGAACATTTTTATAGCATCCCTATAATCCATATATTTAGTGGTAACAGAAATGCCTTAATAAAAGCACTAAGAAAGGAAATAAGTGAGTACTTTGCAGCATTTTGATTTACTTTGTAAATGTAGCAAGTATTAAAATCTAAGTAGTCTGATTTTTATTTACATGAGAGGAAAATGATATGTGTCCAGGAAAACCGTATCTGAGAATTAAACTGAACTTTAGCTGCATAATATCAAGGGAAGGTTATTTCAATTTAATATTCAGGGTTCCCCAGAAATTTGAGCACAGACATGGCAGAAACACCTGCTGAGATTCACACTGCTTTCTAAATTATTTTGCATGCATGAAAATATTATTTGTGTACCTTTTTCACTACTGTATGATGAACATTTGAATAAAAATAGAAAAGTAATAAAATTTCAAATATGTACCTTTCTAATGCTCTTTTTTATGTTTCAGAATAAAAAGTGTTATATCCATCACAATTATGGTAGCCAATAAATAACTGTACATCAAAAAGCTGTAGTAGACCTGGGCAGATTTAGTGGAAGAAAAAAGAAACTAGTGTAAAGTGCAAAACAGTTTGTTGTAGAGTTAAAAGCTCCAGGTACAGTGAGCGCCTATAATTTCCAAGGGATGAAAGAAATAATGCAAATTCAAATTCTGTGGTTTGTCGCTTTCCATTAGTTATTTTGAATAATAAATCCTTAGGGTCAAAACACAAGTACTTTTAAAATTTTCCATCCATTGTGCACTACTTACACATCTGAATTCTCTACTACATTATAAACAGTATATGAATGTTAAGTTTCTATCATGTGTACATTCTTAACTAACAAACATACTATTAACATACTATTATCAGCTTTACAGGTATGTCTTATCACACATACATGCAGCCTATTGCACATTTTATACTTTATGCCCCTAAGCTGGTTAATATAGATCCTTAAGCCCCAAAGGTCATAATGTCATACTAAATTTAGGTAAGTATGTAAACAACTTTTCCTAAGTTCAAACCCAATTAATATTTAGAGAATCAAAATTTTCCTCTGAATTATATGATTAATTCCAACCCAGTGACTTTTGGAGGGAAACTGACACCTAGCCAAAATCACAGCCCATTCTGCCTGTTTAAATGAGAATATTCCTCAGTCTGAAAAATTATTTATAGAGATTTTTTACTACCCTTGTATACTGCAATGTTATTTCCTTTCCCACACACTAGCAAAGTCCATTTTCACAACTGCTATAAAGCGGCATGTTCACAGCTAGTAAAACAACTCAATAAATAGCCTCACGAAGCTATAGCTGTCTCATATCCTTTCCTCAATAAAAACAGAGGTGAACTGCTTATTTTCAGCAGCACACTATAAGAAGACAGAAGCATTATGACTGCTCATACATTCTGACTATCATTTGCCACAAGCTATATCTGTCAGCATTAAATAAAGCTGCATTATAAATGTAAACAAAACACCCACATCTACAAAATGAGCTGTCCGCCATGGCTGTAGGCATGAATTGAACCTGCTTATTGACTCAGGTTGCTCTTTTTATTTATTCTTCTACAAAGACATGCATTTACTTTACCCTACAAGCATACTAGGTTTCAGAAAGGCAACTAGTCTTGTGCTACAGCAAAAAAGGTTCATGTTGACAAATGCATATCTTAATAGGAATAGCATGATGTAGGTAAACATTGACCAATTGTTAAAAAATTGATTTATTTAAAAAGGTTATTCTAGATCAAAACAGTAAATCATAAATAATATGTGAACCTAGTCCTCTAAATATATATTTATGAACTGTAAGAGGTAATTTACTATCAAAAACAACAGAACTTTAATTTCAAATATCTAATGATAACAAAGGAAAAGGAGTTGAATGATGCCCACACAGTTGTCCCATCCTCTACACTTTGGGTATTCACTGATAAAGTGGGGAGCTAAATATTCAGGGAATTCTGTTAGGCAGGGCATAAAATTCACTAAAGTGACCAGGAAAAAAATCATTTCTGAGAAAATGAATGTATCATTTGCAAAAAGCCTTTTTGTACTTTTTCCAGATGTTTTATGCTTAGGGCAACTTATGCAGCCATGGTGTGACAAGAATCAAAAGGTAGCAAGAGGGTAACAAAGAAAACTTTGTAAGCTTAAAAACATTTTGTCAGTTTTATTTTTTAAAATTCTGCAGAGTTAGTAAGTAATTCTGAATTCATTGCAATAAGATTACATTCTCACTGAGAATGTTTCAAAGAAGTAAGGGGGAGGTCTTTTCTCTCTATTATTGTTCCATGATAGGACACGATGATGCTAGGGAAGTGGGCATCTGAATTACAGACCCACTGGATTCCTGGGAGTGAATACAGCTAATACAGATAATATTTCAACAGGTGTGCTGCATGTCAAGATTTTAGTCTCCTTCCAGGCTTATTTTTAAACGGACCATCATCATGCCAAATCATGACAAATGAAGGTATGTTTTGAAGATATTCATTACAGAGCCAGAGTCTACATATAAACCAACAATACACATACATTACAGTAAAAATGAAATACGACATTCTTTCAAACAACCCACCAGAGCTCTTCTGTGCACTTGATCAAATAATTTCTCAATTAGTTTTCTCCACTAGATTGACTGATGGTTTGGCCTCATGTAGACAGGGCTACAGCACTAGATTAAAAATAACCCTAACCAGCCAGAGACTAGACAGATTTCCAGATGACTGAGATCTAAACATATGCAGAGACAAAGTACTCCAAAGAGGTTAGTCTTTGTCACCTGTTGAACAATCCAAGAGTCATTGAGGTCCAAAGTCTGTACCTTTGTCCCTAAGTATAAAATAGCCCATAGATTAAAGTCTAGATTTTAAAAGCAGGAAGTAAAATGCGGTGGTTAAAATATTAACACATACTGTCACAGCTTATTCTTATGCAGGACATCATCCCCTATAAAAGGGAAAGCATAAATGTTCCTTTGCTTCTCACTATTCCATAGATGGATATTAATTATTACTGCCTTTCCTTTTTAAGATAAGCTTGTTAACAAGAACTACAGGATCGCAAGCTGCTATCCATATAGGGTAGGTTGCATCATTGTTTATGATGTTTACAGAAAAAAGGGAAATCAGTACAAAGAAATAGTATGGAGTAATTAATGTATTGTAGTGTAGTAATTTCCACTTTCTACCTCCATTTAAATAAAATAAAGCTCAGTAATGCCAGCGTAAATCAGGGGGAGCCACAGGGGAGCACAGCAAGGCAAAGACATTAAAGCCAAACCAAAGCCCTTCTTCACCCAAGCTACTATTATTATTACTTGTGCAAAGCAAATATTCAGCCTCCAACCTTAAATCATTTCAATTCCTATTTCCAAGTATAATTTAATCTTTTTCGGCGACACTTGATGCTTACTTCATCACAGCATAATGACAGATTAAAAAGTTGTTGAATTAAATATTAAAGAGGACTTCAGGCAGTTCTGCATTTTTAAGGAATAACACAGATTGGGGATGAAATGAGAAGCCCAAATGCATATTTTATACCAAAAGGAAAGAATACATATATTTTTCCTTCAGGCCACCTACTTTGTAATAAAACACAGGACAGGTTTTTATTTAGTGGATAAAAACGTGAAATAGTATTATAAGCTTCATATCATTATAATCTGGAACCATACAATGATGTCAAAACTAATGATACCAAGTAAGAATATGATTTTTGAGTCAATATCTTATTTAAATATTTTTAAAATAAGCATATTCATAATTTATCACTTTTGCAATCTTATTTTTTTAAAATTAACTTATTTGTGGAAATTTATCTCAGAGACAAAAATCTCACAGATGATAGATAGCATCAAAAGCAAACACTGTGTAACTGATTTGATGATATAAACTGTTCTGAGTGGGTGAAAAAAAAAAGTTGAGCCATACTGGTAAATATAGTTCCAATTAAAATGCTGATTAGATTGCTAGACCTAATCTTGGAAGCTCCCATTAGATTCAGGTAAAATTAAGGATGAAATGTACATAATAGTAGTACCTTAACTCTTCAATGGAATGGAAACAGAGTCAAAAAACAAAATTTTGGGTATTTATACATAGAATATATCAGTTAATAATACAAAAATATACATAGTTAAAATTCCAAGGGCCCATGGATCACTAAGTTTGGTATATGTTTTCAATTTTGTTTTTAAAGAACAGTTTTTTATTCCCCTGAGGCTTAAAAGAAAACAAACTTTAAAATTCTTGTTTTCATTGTGATTTCAAGCAATTTCACAGGAGAAAAAAGAACTCCATGAACATTTTATTCTATTTGTGTAACATCAAATTGCAATCTTTTGTACATGCATACATTTATACACAATGGTTTTAAGTATCTAAGTACTTTCTTTTTTGCTTTTTCATTTCACTTATGTGTTACCAATATGGTCTTTTTGATTGAACCATATGCAATTGCCATTTTTAAAGTAAAAAATGGTCTGATAACCATCAGCAATTTCATATGATTTAACATTCATTCTAGGACATTATATTTTTATATATTTGCATTTGAGAAGAGAAAAAGTAATCCACAAGAGTATGTTTTAAGCAATTAGAAGGGACTTTAAAAATATGTACTTTATCCAGGGATCAACATTTTCCTTATAGGCCAAAGAAGCTAATGACATTTGTTTTCAAAAAGTTCATTTTTGGAACAAGTGCATAGTACAACTGTCAGAAGAAAGTATTAACATTTTGTACATAACACTTTTTATCTACTTACTGAAAGAAACACAGAAAATGATGAAGGTACTGTACTGATTTCTTCAAAAATTATTATTTTGGCTGGCATAGAGCTAAATGTCATCATAGCTAGCGACTACACCTGGCCTTGAAAAGATGGCCTAATTCCTTTTGGAAAAATTTTCAGTGTGGTTGCTCCTGGCTGAATATGACACAATTTACTCATGAAACGCAGCACACACAATCCTTTAAAGAAAAGTACAAAATATGAGCATGGAATTGTTTTTGCAAATCTAAAAAAGGGCAAAGCTTTTCAAATTATCCTTTTATATTAATCTTTCCAAATTTCAGTGTTCTGCTGTTCTACTGGAATGGATATGTGGCTAGTCATTCCTTGCAAGCATACAATTCTAAGTTCACACAATTAGATGCATAAACTACACTGCAGAAATACTGAACGATAATCTTTACTGATACTCCTTAAAAGTGCTAAAAGAGTAGAAAAAGCACATTCATCCTCCCTACTATCCCCAATACTTCTTGACTAAAGCTAAGTCCCTGGGGAAAGGGGTGCGGTGGGGGTGTAGTGGTGACAAAAAGAACAGTTTTTTTATGACTTCCATATTTAAATCCTGGAAAGAGCAATAATCTTAATTTTCTGGAATGCTTTCCATACAGCAATAATGAGGTAATAATTTCCCATCACCTAGGACATAGTAGGTACTCAACAAATGTTTGTACATTTAAATTCCCTGTGAAATTCCCTATGGAATTCAGTCTCCCATTGAAAAACTGCCATTAAGTTAGGATGCCTCAGTCAGTTACAGTGGGAAACCTCCAGGAAGATGTTTCATATTTACGGCGAGGCTTAGAGAGTTGTTTTTGTTTTGGTTTGGTTTGGTTTCTTCCTTAACCACCATTATCCCAGGGTGTTCTTGTTTTGTAGCTGGTTTGGAATTTTTTCCGCAGGGTGATTGTGCCGTCCTCCTCTGAGATACCCGGGTGGGCAGCATCCCAGTTATCTGAAATCAGGGAAATCCAGCCTCTAGGGTCGCCAGGCCTCCAGTCAAGTTTCGGGTATGGATCTGACGGGACTAACTCGGCTCGGGAGCACGTCTGATTCGCAGGTGGGGCTGACCCAAGGGCGCGAGGCCGGCTGCGGGCGTCCGGGCAGGAAGCGCGGCCCTTCTCGGCCCCGGCCCGCCGGGCCAGCCACGGCGCGGGGCGCAGCCCGGGCCGCCGCGGGCGCGGGGGGCGGGGACGGCCCGGGACCGCAGAGCCGCTCCGCCCGCGGCTCGCGGGGCGCGCCCATTGTTCTCCGCGGCGCCGAGCGCGGCCCGGCGGCCCGCGGCGATCCCCGCTCCCCCTCCCGCGGCCGCGCCGGGAAGCCCCGGGGCCGCCCGCTCCCGCGGTAGCGCGCCCCCGCCCTCGGGCTGACAGCGCCTTCTCAGCGCCCTGACTGCATAATTAATGTAAGTGGAGCGGCCTCCGTGTCCTGTGCGGGCTCTTCGGGTTTACTTTGTGCGACACTCGCACAGGAATATTAACTAAAGGAAGCAGCATCACCACAGGGGTGGACAATCAGCCTGTCAGGGACTCATTCCAAATGCCACGGAAAGCGGAGCGCTTCAAGATTGTTTCATCAAGGTGACTGAGAACAAAAACTGCTAAGGAAAGAAAAGTCGGGCTTAAGCTGAGCTCCCACACACCCATTATTTATCTCTCTAGAATCTTTAGAAACGAGATTCCTAACACATGTTTATGCAAAACTCGGGACTTGGGGGAAAAGTGAGGCTGCTGCGTGTGTTCACAGCCAAGAGAGCCTGGGCTCGGCCGGTGCGTGTGCAAGGCGCACCAACTCCACGCGCGTGCAGACGCCCTTCAACAGCCCACAGCCGGGGAGGAAGAGGCCAGGACCAAGAGACGCCTCTCTACCGGTCAGTGAGTTACTCCCGAGAAGCCAAGGGCAATCGTGGGCGACCCCACACTTAACTTAAATGAAGGCCGATGTCCCCGGGGATGCTCAAGAACTCTTCAGTAAGGTGCCCAATTTATATTACTGCTATTCCACGCCTCCAATCAAACTATGTTAAGGACATTTTATTGTAGTTTGTGGTCACTGACTGTTTTTCCTTAGGTAACCTGATGTGGGAGAAAAATACTTACACGTCAGAATAAAGAGTAAACTTGCAAAAGCACATTTTACACCAAAAATATATATCTTTAAAATAATTTTTACTTAATATTGATAATCATCCAGAATATTCCATGTTGGATGTCTCTTCTTTTTCAAAGAAGAAGAAAAAGTGACTTCCCAAGCCTTCTGCTGTCTGACCTAAATTAGTGCAAAATCTTGCTACATCTTTTTAGTATACTGGCCTACTACAAACATTATTTTTAAAAATTAAGAACTTACATCTCAAATGTACACATTTAGTTACTTAAATTCAGTTAGACCTAACAAAGCAGGGCATTACAAATTTAGGAACAAATGATCAGTTGCTCTAGGTGTTTTTATAATGGTAAGTAATCAAACCCCAAATTTTCCTAATATTTAGTTTTTACACAATTTAGGAGAGGATGAAATACATTAGAAAACAGACCCCCCAAATCCTTCAACAAGAAAGACAGACTGTTGTAAATTTCAGCTCACCGGTGTGTTAGGTGTTGATAAGGTACAATACAGAACAACGAAATCGGAATTCCAAATCTTACACCTCCCAAATAATGCCATCAAGTGCCAGTGTTTGTTTTGGTAAGGCCTATGTGCCATCTCTCCTCATACACAACACAGTGACTTAATCTGGAATGTTCTCAAGGAATTCCTCCACACAAAGGGGTCAATTGTAGGCCACAGAATAACCTTATACATATTTGGCTGTTAAATGATTGAGAGCTAAATCCACATGCATGTCTTTACTGGCTTAATTAAGGATATGTACAATAACTGAAAATAATACCTTTATCCACTCAATACACTACAGACAGAAGAGATCAAAATGGACATGCCGATCAAACGGTTTATTTTAGACAGGAAGCAGCCCGTTGGACCATTATTACAAATTAAAGGTATTATATTCAAGTCATTTTTAATCTCCTAAAAATGAATAACCCTCCTCTGCACATTAAATCATTTTTCTCCACAGAAGTAACATTTCTTTTATGTCTAAATGCATATATTCCTTCATTATGTTTCAGCTCTTATTCTAGAGGTGGTAGAGGTCTGTTGCTCTCAATTCTAAGTCAACGTTCTCACCAAGTTTGGATTCCTCTCTCTTTATATGCCATAACTGACTCATCACATATTTAAGTAAAAGCTCCTGCATTTAAAAAATGAGAATTCACAAACTGATGATGCACAGTAATCTTATCTCCCGAATCTCATTTTATTGCACTAAAATTCTTCTTGGCATTCTGTAGTTAAGAACTTCTATATTAAAATATGCTGTTTTATGACCAGTCACTATGCTTGGTAAATAGAAGATAAATTCACCCTTATGTTCTATAAATAACGAAATTCACTTTCTAATTCTAGAACTTTTTACTTTTGAGAACTTAAAATATGTATTAAAATATCAATCTTGATGTTTTTAAAAGGATACCAAATTCAGGATTAGTACAAGGAAGTATAAACAGAAAAGTCCCCTGAGATACTGGTGTGAAACCTGCAGCTCATTGATTTTGTTCTTGATAATATGCTATTAAATTGGCAAACATGCTGACCTTGTGTGCAAAGGCAGAATTGTGCATATGCAACAGAAAGTTAAAAAACAGCTTCAAAATGACTGTTTAAAACTGTTGGCTACAAAACCTTAAAATACAGACATTCCATAGTTGATTTAAAATTGGCAACCACAATTTAACAAGCTATTCTAACAAATGATTAGCATAGCGTGTGCTTTTCTTTAGCCATCAATTATGACACAGGGTAATGCAGGGCACAACTTAAGTGTCAAATTACAATATGCTATACAAAACCACTTTGCAACACAGCTTTCTGTTTGCTTAGCAATTACTACAGAGCACACTGCTTTTTATGAAAGGAATTGGTCAGAACTGTTTATAAGAATTACCACAAATGTTTATATACTTACATTAAAAAGAATTAGTTGACAATTTCATAAAATTTCTCTTTAACCTTTAATAAAATGGCTGGGTTATCTTGTGATGCTTTAAAACTCTGCATACAACCAAAATGGTCTTTTCTTTTCAAAATAAGATTCATCTGTGGTATGTGACAAAAGTAGAATAATAATACTTCTCAAGACCTAAGTATGAAAAGTCTTTTCACTAATTTGTCCACTAAGAAAATTTAGAACTTTTATTATTTGAATGGCTGGCACAGTAAAAATCTAAATTAGTGAAATATGTAATCATTCTGAAGACAGAGCAACAGATCGCTTTATAATTCTCAGTAAGATAAACATGGATTTAAATGCAAAATAAACTAGTAGGTTTTCGTAAGTGTGGTTCAGGTTGTAATTTTCACATGGCAATCACTGTTTCAAATACTGGATCTATCAGTAGTGAAAATGAATAAAGGTTATCTGTCTTAATTGTAGGACCATCCATTAATTCATAAAACTCTTATGTGAATAAATACTTAATGAGAAAAGGGAAAAAATACACAAAACAGTTTTTATGCTGTTTTTTCCGTTCTGCTGCTGTCCTTTCTCCTGCATTTGCCTAAAGGCTCTCAGTAAATTACACTCCCAGTAAATGACTGTAATTTACCCGTTGAATTCCCTTGTTCAGGAAAAGCACAAAAACACATTCCAGCATTTCCACAGCTCAAATTTACCATTCGGGATGTCAAGAACAATCCATGGGCAGTAATTTGAAACTGTTTGAACCTTCAAATGAGGCAAATTAGAAATGTTTTGAGAGCTAAGATTTTCAGTGAGGAGATAAAAACCTGATAAAAATCTCTTAACTGTTCTGGTTCCTTTCTTCCCCCTGCCGTATCAGAGGCAGAGGCCTACATAAACTATTCCACAGTGGGTTTTGAGATGGTGCTATAGAATATAGTATTAATAATATAAGTCAAATTTATATTTACCAGGTTAATTTTTAATGATAATACACACTACATTAATGTCACGCTTAATGTTAAAAATATAGATCCTCCTATGCACTTTCTATCACAGCTATCTCCCTGTGCACTATCCACCTGATCATCACTCAAAATAACTTCCTCTAGTACAACTTATATGAGCAAAGTTATAAAGACTCTGGACCCCAAGGATACCCAGCAGTTACTGTTAAAATTATTTGTATAAATAAGAACAAAGACTTTCTAGTTAGTTATGTTTCAATATAAAGAAATCCCATGCACAAAGAAACATAAACATTTACATGACCAAACTTGAATTGTATCACTTAATATTTTAATATGCAACACAGGCCAACATATAGAATAAACCAGCATAATTTCCAGCGTAAACACTTATTGCTATGAGATGCGTGCGCGCGCGCACACACACACACCCTAGAGTTAAGAACATTCAATAACCAAAACAGCCTATTTCACTCTGTCTAAAGGCAGGTTTTCATATGGCAAAATGGTTATAAATCCTCATTATCCTAAATAAAATTACAGCACTTTAAACATTTCCAGGGAGAACATTCTCTCTTCTAAACAACTACCTTAGCGAGTAATAGGAAGCAATATGGTTGCACTTGTGTCACAGTTGGAAGCCTTTTTAAACTGTCGCCCTGCTAGCAAACCGATTCTACATATTAAAATGAATGTGTTGCTTATTTCAAGGGGAAAAATCATTTATAAAATCAAGACCATTATTAGGACATTGTGACTCACTTCCTCTTTAAAGTGAAGCAGAAGTACAGAAGGCAATAATCTATAAATGTTCATATAACTTCACTCTCCATCAGTGGTCTTAGAAGAAAAGGTATTCTTGGAAGATGAAGCTTTGTATATTTAACATTTAATAACCAAAACAGCCTACTGCACCAAGTATTTCTGATCACAAATTAGACTGAGGAAAAAAACCCTAAATTTCCTTTTTAGTGTGAAAGGTGAGCCTTTACAAATGTCTCCAACTAAATTAGATAGACTGTTAAAAAAAATACTATGTATACGTATTTTTATCTACTTCAGACTATGCCAAGGGCATCCTTTTCCCAATGGTTTTGTTGTTTCTGAGGAGTACTCTATCTATTATAACAGCTGTATAATGACTGTAACAGATTAACAGTTTGGATAAGTTTAATATCAGACCCAACCTAACATGTGGGCCCAACTTCCGGCTGTGCCCTTAAGTTCAAAGAGAAAAATGAATGATAAACATTACCACTCACTGGGTAGATAAAGATGCTATTATCATGTTTAAATTTATATTTACTAGTGAATAATATATTGGAACCTCTCTATATGCTTTTTATCTAGGTATACAATATGGCCCTACGATTTTTAAATTCCACATAGATAATGGAAGAAGTTCTGTGTTCCCAAATGGGGAACTATGAACATCTCTCACCAGCGATTTGTAGGGCAGTGCTGCTCTCTATCGAATGATTGCTTTGTTCGTTTCTAAAACACACCTTGTAGATTCGTAAGCATTAAGTTTGTTAGCATTTAATGTGAATGATTTCGTTTTTTATAATTTCAGGTATTTTTACTTTTGGAGTATGTGTTCAATTCAATAAATACTTCCAACATACTGTGTGCCACCATGCTTAACTGGGAAAAGCAACTAGTAATAAAGTAATTAACTTCTCAACCAAGATACTGTATGTTCTGCTGTTGTTCTTGATTGAAATGTTCTCAGTTAATTTCTAGACAATTACATTATCTATTTCATAATTGCAAACCTGGATGAATTGTTTCTAAAAGTTGCATCATGTTTCATGCCAACAGAACCTATGAATACATAAAAGCTCCTGGTTCTAATGTCACTGTTATCAAGCCAAAAACAATTATAGTCATTTGAGTTATAGCAACCAATAAACTTAGATAATCACCATATGCAACACAACATTTTGGCACTTGAACTTAAAACTCTTGTAGACAACTATAGATTGCTTCTAGTGCAGAGCACTCTTGTCCTACCCAAGGCTGCCAATAGAAATGCCAAAGCTGCTGAATACTGCGCATCCTAGTAATGCTGTCAGTAAATGGCACATTCACACAGCCCCCAATCCTCTCTTCCCAGGCATGGTCTTCTCCAGCTGCAGCTTAATTTCCTGTGACTTGCCTAATTACTGTAATTAAGGATTAATTGCCATTAATTATTCACACATAAGCTCATCGCAAATCATGGGGTAAATGTCTTATGAAAGCTGCCATACAAGCCATGTATAAACACACTGGGATGCTTCAGGCAGGCGAATCTATCACTCAGCCCTCAAGCAAATCTCTGTGCTTCTCTTACAAAAACAGCTATAACTCTCAGAAACTCGACAGTTCTTTCAGGTAAGCATTAGGTTACAAAGCATGTTTTCCTGTGGAAGCCACAACGGTTTTATTAGTACTATAAATGCTGTTTTATCTTTCCAACTGCTATTTTTATGTTTCCATTTTTATTCTACAGTGCTCAGTTTAGGACAACCACTTGCTTCAAGGAGGAATGTTTGCAGTTGTTACTTTCCCCCATCACAGTGTGAAATAGTTCCATGTGGTTTACAACATATGACCATGCAACTGGGATCAGCATGCTTAAAAAAAAAAAAAAAAAAAAAGTCAATGTATTGGCTACACAAGTAGGATGGAAACCATCTGATTTCCAAAAGTCACAATTTCTCTCATTGGTGTAAAAAAGCTATAGAACACATATTTGGTCACTGCTAGGGTGTTCCTTATATGGCAGGTTACCAGCTCAGCCACAGAAGTACCACTGACAGTAATGACTGAAAATGGCAAGCAAACAAAATAACCTCATATGGATTACTTTTGTATTAGTTGGGTTCCCTGTTTTTATGACAGCATCTGGTATTTTCACAGTTACACAATACAAACATCATTCCTTTGCAAAGCTAGAAAAGAAACTGTTTCCTCCAAGTATTTCTAATAATCCCTGAGTCGATGAGAGAACTTCCAAATCTCAGTCTAGAAATTATACTCTCAATGCTTCTTTCCAGTTATCTAGGGCTTACCATGTTTGAATGGTTTAAAAACAGAAGAATTCATTTTAACAACAGAATAAACTATTGTATATGCTAAAAGACTTAAACTACATCAACACTATGTATTATCACTGCCCTAGGAAATTTAAGTCTAAGTAGGCAGAATGTTGTTCTAATTGTTATGTTAGTTCCTTCTGCAGCAAATTAATGCATGAAACATTTTCATTTCGGTACATGTTTGTGTGTCTGAGTTAAACATTTATGTTAATAGACCTTCTGGCAGATTTCTAATGTTTCAAATACTCCTCAAGAACAGTGACTTTTCAAGTAAGAGTTCTTTCCCTCAGTTTCTGCAGTACTTGAAATAGGGGTACATGGCAACTAAAACTTCACAGTCTTAAAATCTAAGTTTAAAATCAACTACTTGAATAACTACAGACTATCTCTACATTCAAGCAAAATACCAAGTAAGCTTACAGAGCCACTACTCGCTATCCAAAATGAAAAGAAAAAAAAAAAAAAAATATATATATATATACCCTTTACTGTCCAATATCTAATAGATGACATACATTCAAATTGCCATTTTGGCCAATTCTTGAGAGAAAAAATAAACCCCATCTTCGATTCCAACAGATTTAAAGGGTATGCATTATTTCTATACTGAAATTATATATACAGACTGTTTCCAATACCCTCCAGAGCCTTCTTTACAAGTACCCAGCCACCCACTTGAAGAGTAGACCAATGTTAGAAACCAGACAGCTGAAACCACAAAACTAGAGAAGCAGCCCAATTCTTGTATATTTAACTTTCATCACTCTCTAAAGTAATGAGAGATGCACAAAGCCTGATAACACTCCTCCACTGAGACACAGGTCTTTTTTTTGTAACATTAGATTTCTAAAACTGGAATAATGTTTACAAAGTCCTAATTTTTTTCACTGTTGAATTATAGGTGTAACGTAAAACTGCAGTCTGGAACTTAAATCAATATTTAACAGTGTTCATGGATACTCCCAAATCCACCCACTTGGACCACCCCTCCCCCCAAAAAAATTTAGAGGAGAGAGTAAGGCTCCTAAGGATTGATAATTCAGGACTCTTGCATTCCTACTTAAGTAAGAATGCTATACATTCATGTAATAATCTCAAAACTTGGAAATTCACAAAAATTGATTTTGGAAGAAATGTATAATTTATTGCCATAGATAATGATATAAAATCAAATTAAAATGGTGTTCAGGTTTTATTATTATTGTTTTACATTTACCTAATGTTCAGTACTTGAACTTAGCTGTCATTTTACTAACTGATTTCTACGTCCCTACCCTAGAGTCAGCAGTCAGTGACACAGAGAACTGTTAAAATCTACCGTCCCAACACAGAGCTTTACCATCAATGTCATCTAATTGATACTTCCCTATTTTTGTCACCTTGCCTTGATGCCAGCTGCCAAGCTCTGCCATGTCACTTTCCATTTATGGACTCCCAAGTCCCCTGATCTGGCTAATTAGGGTTTATGTGTTAATTGGAGTAAATACAAAGATGGGAGTCACAGGCACAAATTTCAAAGCACAGCCATAAATTGAAGAGCTGATAAGCAGGGAGAAGATGCCTTCATGGAACAAGTGTCAAGTTTATTTTATCACTGGAAAGACCCAGAATTTCCTGACAAAGTGACACCTTTAAATTTTTGAAAAGACTTAATGAGAAGAACAGTAACTAACACATTAAGAATATTGCTCTGTAACAGAAAAATACACAATACATTTAAATTCGGTTCAAGAAGGCACAGCTTTCTTTTTAAAAAAAAATTCCTGGAGCTTCTATTCAGTAAGACAGTTTTTTATTTCTACCTTATTTCACAAGAAAAAAAAACATACCTTCCTTTTAATTTCTAATAAGAAAAATCTAAGAGAAAATCCAGTATTTGAAAACCCTGAGATGTGATTTAAGTGAGGAAAATGACATTTTCATTAACATTTTGGAGATATTAATACTTTTTTTCCACTAAAAGATAACTGTTTGATTTAGAAATAATTACCACAAATTACAGCAAAGAGTTTCTGAATACTATACAGACAGATTTAGGATACTACATTTCAGATGCTTATCTCAAATGTCAATTAAGACTGAAATAATGTTAGAAGGAGTCTGCATGATTTCTGTAGTGATCAGGGTGTGTTTTCAACACCCTCCAGAACCTTCTTTAGGAAAACATTAGTGTCAGTTGGAGAACACTGCCTTTTCTAGCATCTGGTGGGGAGGAGCAGAGTCAGAATATTGATATGGAAATAGCTGAAAGACCTGGTAAAGTCTTTCTTTCCTGTTTTGCTTTTATAAGAAAAGCTTCATAGCTGACCTGTCGTATTCTGTCGACAAGAATATGATAGGAGGACCGCTTCCTCTGTTACAAGTGTTATAGCTTCTACAGTAACCTTTGATTAGTTGTTAATAACAATAAAGGCAACAATGGCCTTCCTTGTTGCTACTACAGTACTTACATTTGCACCACACTTTATAGCTAACAAAGAGCTTTTAAATGGATCTCCTGAAGTTACGCTCACTAACAGAAGTTAGGTCACAATTCTAAAATATACATCTAAGGATTTTTCAGAGAGTATTCAAATCATTTTCAAGTTGATGATCGTTTAGCTATACCAGAACAACACTATCTTCCAAAAGCATCAATGTAATAATAAAAGTACTGAAAAATACAATTAATAAGAATAACTAGTGCTCACATCTATGTGGTGTTTCTCAAAGGATCTATTTAAGTAGTAGCTTAATATTTATGAAACAGGTACATCAAAAATCCTTTTCAGCCTCTCCTTTCCTTTCTTCATAGCCTTTTAATTAGCATAATATGGTATTCATTCTTATAATAATTTATGATAACTTAGGTTCTACATTTTGAAGAGGGTCCTTAGGTTAACCTCGTGTTTCTGTTTTAGGATTCTACCTTCCTTTAGTATTTTCAACTCACTTGCCACAAGTCTAAATAATCAAATCTTTGAGTAAACAGAAATGAGTTCAGAATGAATAAAAGACCCATTTTAAGAACGATAATATTAAAAGGGAACCTCAGAAATTCAAATATCTTCTGATAAAGAACAGTTTCCTTACAAAAGCAATATTCTCTGGAAAACTTTTTGATACCAGCACTTGAGATTTGTGAAATATGTGAAATGCGTGAAAAAATTCCATTTAACTTCTTTCCTGGAAAAAAGTCGCTTGCTTCTAAGTAATGTACATCAGTGCAAGAAATATAGTTAAAATTCCTATATAAGGAACAAGTGAAAGTACCACATGAAAACATCTGAGACTCACATCACACATTATATCACTAGCAACTTTGTACAACTTTTTAAAGAAAACTACCTTGTAACTTAGTGTGAGGTTTTAACTGAAAACAACCAAGCTAATTTCTACAAATTAACAGATGTCCAAGAGAAACAGTAAGAAACAAAGAAATGCATATGTGAACATCATCAGCATCCAAATGAGTTTATTGTAGGACTCTTTAAAGCACATCTGATCTTGGCTCCAGCCTGTAGTCTACCTTTCAACTTGCAAATGACAGTGTCACCAAACACTGTCCTTCCATCAATCAAGCTGGGTCATGAATATACAAAAGGCAGCAGAGAAGCTGGCTACCTCCTGCAGTTCAACTTGGCCTAATTATCTAGGCCTTTCTTTTGGTTACAGTCTGAAGGGTATACACCCAGTCAGCTGCTGGGCAGCCGGAGGCCTAATCAAGAGAGGTTATGCATACTGACCCTTATATGGACATCCAATGCAAGTTAAATGTGAGCACCAAATGTCATCTTTCTTATTCATCATTATGAAATTTCCCTCCCCTTTCGAAATACCAATCTGCTGCCATTTTCAGACACTCCTCTTACCCCCCTCCAAGCTGTCATTTCACTGTGCTTGCTGCCAGTTGAGTGAATTAGCATTCTAACTGATGTGCTGCTCTTCTCAGACAAATCCTTGAGCTGCGTTCACTAATGACTTCTCCCCAGAAAAAGGAACTGATAGTCAACCGTTGATAAAAGAGAGTCCACTCCCACAAACCACAAACAATTTGCCATAATGGTGGCAAAATCAGTAAAGAGTCGGCATGGTTGCCCACTTTCCCTTGTGTTTTTCCCTCATTCCATTACCAAGAAACAACCATCACCTATGATTGGAATATAAAGCTGCTAACTAGTCAGCTGCACTTGAGTATGATGATGAACTCTAAGCAAGACAGTTTATTAACCAAAGCACTGGTGGGGATGGAAAGAAAGCAAACAATGAAGAGCCATTTTCATATCTAGTCAAATTGAGGATGAGCCTGATAAGACAACAAACTGCTCAAGTGCCCAGTGCCATTCCCGGCACATAGAAAGTGTTCGACAGTTGTTGTTCTTGATGATGATGTTAACAATGACGGTACAGAAGATCAAATGTAATGTAGCTAAGGCCACCACTAGAACTGTGATGTGGAAATGGAAAGACAGGTCCAAATCTTACAAATGTTATGGACCATGATATATACAAGTACAAGATGGGAATAAAAGATTCTACTTTTAGGGGAGATATAAAAGATAAAATACATTACTAAAGAGAAAACTGAGAAAAGGAGAGATTTTATGGGCCACACACACACACACACACATATAGCTTAATTTCTCATGTTTTAACACATTTATGTAGTTCCCTGACATACACACACCAAAGAGGTAATGTCATCTGGTGTGGCAGGAGATACTACAATGACTTACAATTGCAGAAGTCCTAGAAAAAGTCTGGAAAGTCGTATCTAGCTGAAATTGCAACCCCAAAAACATTTGCCTAAAATGGGTGGGGGATGGGGTAAGAATCAGAAAAGGCTTACTTTATGACAAGAAAAGAATCTTTCAGGGTCAAGTATGGAAGGTTCAATTATTACAGCACCCTGAGCATTTAGTTTATGAAGTCAGTATGTTCTCATTCAACAGATGTTTATTAAAACTTTCTTAATACTAGTCACATGGGACTTGTATACAAGTCTCTGGGGGCGGGGGGCGCCAGAGAAATATGTATGACACAACCTGTCCTCAAGCTGTTTATAATCTCATCAGAAAGACAAATACACACATTAGGAATAAAATAATACCAAGTTTAAATATAATGTAGTTGCAATATAGACTAGGAAACAATATTATATTCTTTAACTACATTCTTAAATAAGTGCTATTATTAAATAATAAAATAATAAATACATAAATAAAAGGCAAGTGAGTGATGCAAAAGTTAAGTTTTCTGATTCAGATAAGGGATGTATCCTAAAGGAGCTACACAGCATATGGAGTAAGTGAAGCTATGAAACGTAACCTACCTTGAAAGTACAGTATGGAAGACAGTATGAGAACATTTTTCGTATTAGAAAAAAAAATTACACCATGAGGCAGAAATTAATCAAGTGTCCTTGAAGAAAGAAAATAGACCAGTCTGACGAGGACAGAAAGTTCTTCTAGGAGAGTGATAGAAACTAAGCCTTTTCTGAGTCTCTAAACCAAGTTAGGGCTTTCTAAATAAGCTTTTCTTCAAAAAAAAAAAACGTTCCTTTTCCTTTAAAATAAATGAACAAACCAAAACTTGTCTAAGCCCACCTTCCCAGCTCTTTTGAACTTACTCTTATTGGGCACAGTGCTTGATCTTATTCATCTTTCTATTACCCGCATCTAACATAGTCCCTGGCAAAGAGTTAGTGCTCAATAAATGGTGGCTGAATGAATAAAAGAATGAAGGTCCAATTTATAAACAGTCAAGAATTTCAGGCTAAAAAGTTTGAGCATTATCTTAGAGGCAATAGGGAATAATTAAAGGTTTGATTAGCATGACATATGCAGTGTCATAGAAAGTTCTATTACAAAAGCAACTTGGCAGCATAATGTCAAAAAGATTGAACCAAAAATTAGAATCAGGAGTTCTGGTTGGGAGGTTATTGGAATAATCTAGGCAAAAGATGATGAAAATCCTGAGAACAGAAAGAAAGGGATGGATGTAAGAAATGTTTTTAAGAAAAGCCAATGGGATCTGTCTTCAACTTGAGATATAACATGTGCATACTAAATTCAGGGTTGGAATGCCATTAAATCCAATCCCTCTGGTAAATACTTGGTTTCATATTTCTACCAAGTGGCTCTACCCAGCTCCAGTTTGTGTAAGAGTTCTCTCAAAACATCTCTCTAGTATTGATGACAGTGGTATTAGTTAGTCCTTATTCTGGTTCAGCCAAATCTGTTTCCTATAACTCACTAAGTTTAATTCTGCTCTCTGTAAACATAAAAAGGCTCCTTTTCTCACTATATAATAATCTTTCAGATAGCTGGTGTCTATGAAGTGACCCCATCCTCACCAAAGTCTTCTTTGATAGACACAAAACATATAAATATAGAAATGGTCAAGAAAGCAATAATATAGTCACTCAACAAAATTTTGTGAAATCAATAAAATTATTTTTAAATGCTAGCATGAAGTGTAGTACTCATGAGAAAACCCCACAATACTGTAAAATAAATGATCCCAATTATAAGACAAAAATATGCACTGAAAAATGAGAAGAGTGGGAAAAATGCAAACTGGCGAGTTACTCTTCTGAAGGAAAATTTAGCACTATCTTTTATAAATGTGTACACACTAGAACCTAGGAGTTCCATGTACCCAGAGAGAAACTCTAATGCATAGACCAGAGAGATACATATGTGTCTTAGTGATAGCCAGAAGCAAAAGTCTCCTCTCACTTGCCTTTTAAAATCAGCATTCATCTCTATTATGTCACAACTGCATTGTATATAACTGAATGAATGTAAAATACATATTCATTAAGCAACTGATGGACTTTAGGGAAGTTATTTCCCCCTCTTCTATTAAAAACAAAGCTGCTACAGACATTCAAATAAAGTTGACCTTTGAACAGCACAGGTTTGAACTGTGGGAGCCCAATTACACATGGTTTGGTTTTGTTTTTAGATTTATTTGAGAGAGAGAGAGATGGCGCACATGCGGGCAGGAGCATGCGGTGGGGGGATGGGTGATGAAGGGGGGTGAGGGTGGGAGGGAGGGACAGAGGGAGAGGAAGAGAGAATCTTAAGCAGGCTCCACACTCAGCTCAGAGCCCTACGAGGGGCTCGATCTCACGACCCTGAGATCACAACCTGAGCCAAAACCAAGAGTCGGACCCTTAACTGACTGCGCCACCCAGGCGCCCCACACATGGGTTTTTTACAGTATAGCAGTGTAAATGTATTTTCTCTTCTTTATGATTTTCTTAATAACATTTTATTTTCACTAGCTTACTTCACTGTAAGAATATAGTATGTAATACATATAACATACAAAATATGTGTTGACTGTTCATGTTATCAGTAAGAACTCCAGTCAATAGCAGGCTATTAGTAGTCAAAGTTTGGGGGAGTCAAAAGGTATATATGGATTTAGGGGTTGGTGACCGTAACCCCCACGCTCTTCAAGGGTCAACTGTACCTGTCTTTAGATACATGTGTAAGCTTTTCTCTAGGACATATACCTAAGAACGGAGCACCTAGTTTATAGTGTACACCAATCTTCAACTTTACTAGATATTGCCAAGTTATTTTCCAATGTTGTACCAATTTATATTCCCTCTAACAACATGAGAGTTCCTGTTGCTCCACATTCTTGCCAACATTCAGAATTTTAAGTTAACTGACATTCGTTTTATGCATTCTTTCTTGGTGAGTGTTCTATGTGTACTTGAACACATATTCTGCTGTTATTGGGTAGAAGAAAATGTCAATTAAGTCAAGCTGGTTGACAGTGTTCCTCAAGTCCTTATATATCCTTACTGATGTTTGTAATGTTAACCCAATCTTGCATGAATGAAGTGAGCTGAACCTGGTCCTGATATAGTACGTATCTGTGCATTGCTGGACTCCGTTTTGTAATATTTTGTTTAGAATTTTTTCATCTTTATTTATGAATGAGACTGCCCTGTCATTTTCCTTTCTTGTACTGGTACCAATCTGTTTCAATATCACAATGACATTAGTGTTATATAATTAGTTGAAAAGTATACTTCTGCTTGCAACACTGTATAATTTGTGTAAGACTGAAATTATCCATCCCTTGAATGTTTAGAACTCACAAAACTCTCTGGTCCTAATGTTTTCTTTGTGACAAAATTTAAACTATTGGTTTAATTTAGTTAATAATTTATAAGACCATGTATATTTTCTATGTTTTGAGTAAAGTTTGGTAATTTGTATATTTCTACTAATATTCCATTTCACCTAAGTTGTTAAATGAATTGACAAAATGTTTTCTTTTCTTTTTAATCTCTGCCACGTTTTATCCTTTTTCAAATCCATTATTATTTATTTGTGCTTCATCTCTCTTTCCTTTCTTTTATTTTTATTTTATTTTATTTTATTTTTAAAGATTTTATTTATTTATTTGAGAGAGAGAGACTGAGAGAGAGAGAGCATGAAAGGGGGGAGGGTTGGAGGGAGAAGCAGACTCCCTGCCGAGCAGGGAGCCCGATGCAGGACTCGATCCCGGGACTCCAGGATCATGACCTGAGCCGAAGGCAGTCGCTTAACCAACTGAGCCACCCAGGCGCACTTTATTTTATTTTTTTTTAAGATTTTATTTACTTATTTGACAGAGAGAGAGTGAGCCCAAGCAGGGGGAGTGGCAGGCAGAGGGAGAGAGCCCAACACAGGGCTCAATCCCAAGACCCTGAGATCATGACCTGAGTGGAAGGCAGACACTTAACCAACTGCGCCAGCCAGGCACCCCATCTCTTCCTTCTTTTTAATTTATTTTTGACCACTCTTTACCAGAATTTTGTCAATTTTATTAATTTTTCAAAGAACAAGCCATATCTTTTTTTTTCCTGTTTCATTAACTGCTCTTCAAATTTTTATTATTTATTTTTTTCTATTTTCTTTGGGTTTATCCAGCTGTGCTTTTAAGTTTTTAAGTTGGATTTTAGTTAATTAACATTAGACCTCTTTTAATTATAATGTAAGCATTTCAAGCTAAAAAGTTGAATGTAAAGCTTTAGTTATATCCATAAGTTTTGTTATATGCAGTAGTACTTTTATCATTTCAAATCAGTTTAAAATATTTTACAATTTCCCTTACAATTTCTTCCCCAACTAGAGAATGATTTAGAAATATTTTTAAGTGTCTAAATATTGTAGGGGTTATTTTATCTTTAGATTTTTTGTTGATTTCTAACCACTTGTTTTGCCATAACAGCATATGGTACTTGTGATGTTGTTTCTTTTCAATTTGTTGAAGGCTGATTCATGATTTAGTTTTAAAAATTGTTCCTATGTATGCTTGAAAAAAATGTGTATTTTGCAGTTGCTAGTGATATATTCTCTACATTTCCACTAAGTCCAGTTTGTTAATTGTCTTTTTAAACTCTTCTATATACTTACAGAATTTTTTTGTCTGTTCTATCACTGCCTGATAGGAATATGTTAAAATCTCCCACATCGACTGTGAATTCATTTTCAAATTGTTGCCCTATATTTTTGAAGCTAAGTTATTAGGTGTATATGGTTTTAGGCTTGTTACAATTTTCCTGGCAAAGTAAACCATTTATCAATATATAGTGACCCTCTTTATCTCTAGAAATGCATTTTCCCTTTGACCTTCAAGTTTATCTGTTATCATATAGCTATTCTAGCTTTCCTTCTGTTTAGAGTTGCTTGGTACATCTTTTTCCATCCTGTGTCCTTTTGTATTAGGTGTGTCTCATAAATAAATAAGCTGTCAAGTTTTTTTTATTGTTTATATGTTTGTTTGATACCTGTTTAGTACTGTCAGATAATCTTTAATCTTTTTTCTTTATTATTTTAATCTTTTAATCTTCAACCTTTTCAAGTCCTTTTATAAGGTATATTTGGAATTATGTCTCCCAACTCATTTTATGACTTCTATTTGTCTTACTTCTGTTTCTTTTATATTTTTCCTTTCCTGCCTTCTTTTAGGCTGAATGAATTGTATTTTTTTTTTTCCTGCCCCTTCCATTTCATTTTTCTTCTTTTACTGGTCTGGAAACTATACCATCTACTTCAATTTTTTTTAATGATTACCCTATAAAGTTGATTACTATCAACATTTTATAAGTATTCTTTAAAATTTTAAGGCTTATACACAGAAACATGCATTTTACATACCAGATATGTATATACAGACACACAGGTAAATGAATAATTATATAGCAATATCCATGCAACCACCACCTAAGAAACATAACTTTGCCATCTTCCCAGAAGCAACCCTTGGTCCTGCATCAATCTCAACTCTGTCCTCAGCCTCTAGAGCAGCTCTGTCCAACTGGAATGTAAAGACAGCCACATATAATTTAAATTTTTCTAACAGCCACATTTTTTTTTTAAAGATTTTATTTATTTGACAGAGAGACACAGTGAGAGAGGGAACACAAGCGGGGGAGTGGGAGAGGGAGAAGCAGGCTTCCCGCCGAGCAGGGAGCCTGATGCGGGGCTCGATCCCAGGACCCTGGGATCATGACCTGAGCCGAAGGCAGACGCTTAACGACTGAGCCACCCAGGCGCCCCAAACAGCCACATTTTTAAAAAGTAAAAGCAAAAAAACAGGTGAGGGCGCCTGGGTGGCTCAGTTGGTTAAGCGACTGCCTTCGGCTCAGGTCATGATCCTGGAGTCCCTGGATCGAGTCCCGCATCGGGCTCCCGGCTCGGCAGGGAGTCTGCTTCTCCCTCTGACCCTCCCAACCCTCCCCCCTCTCATGTGCTCTCTCTCTCAGTCTCTCTCTCTCAAATAAATAAATAAAATCTTAAAAAAAAAAAAACAGGTGAAATAATTTTAATATATTTCATTTAACTCAATATATGTAAAATATTATCATTACAATATGTAACCAACATAAAATTCTATTATTGAGATATTATATATTCTTTTTATAGTTAAAGCCTTTGAAATATATTTTACACTTCTAGCACATCTCAATTCAGAGCAGTCACATTTCAAGTACTCTATAGATACATGCGGCCAGAGGCTGCCTTCCTGAAGATGTTTTAGAGGTGATCACTATCCTGACTTTTGTGATAAGCTGTTCTGTTTTATTTAGTATTTTTAATATTTAAAAAAATATTAACACTTCCACGTAGCCCTAACAATATAGCTCCATTTTTTTCTGTTTTTGAATTTCTTTTTTAAATATAGATTTTATTTATTTATTTATTTGAGAGAGAGAGAGAGAGAACAGGAGCAAGGGAAGGGGTAGAGGAAGAGGGAGAAGCAGACTCCCCGCTAAGCAGAGAGCCCCATGTGGGGCTCGATCCCGGGACTCCAGGATCATCATGACCTGAGCCGAAGGCAGACACTTAACCCACTGAGCCACCCAGGCACCCCCCTGTTTTTGAATTTCTATATAAATGGAATTACACTGTATGTTTTCTTTCATGTCTTGCCTCTTTTATTCAACATTATGTGTGTGATATCCATCTATGTTCTTGAATGTAGGAATAGTTCACTCATATTCATTGTTGTGTGGTATTTCATCATCAGCATAAACCCCAGTTTATACATCTGTTTTACTATTGATCAACATTTGAGTTGTTTCCAGTTTTTATCTATTGTTTACAATAATGCTCTAAACAATCTTGTAAAGGTCTCTGGTATACATGTGAGTTTTCAAGACTTTATACCTAGAAGTGAAATTGCTGGGTTCTAAGGTGTGTGTATGTATATATATCTTTAATTTTACCAAGCAATGACAAATACTTTCTAAGCTGATTATGCCAATTTACATACTCACCAGTGAATAAAACTTCCTGTTCATACACATCTTCACCAAACTTGATTTTGCAAGATTTTTTATTTTTTACCAATCTGGGGGTTGTGTAAACAATATCTCACTGTAGTTTTAATTGGTATTTCTTTACTAGTCAAAATCTTTACCCTTGTTCAGACAATAAAGGAAACTTACGATGCCTTAACTCTGATCATAAATTCTCAATTTATATCCAGTTTAAGCTATCTTAATTTTTTAATACCCACAAATTAAGTATTACTATTTTATATAGTCAATATTTATTATAATTACCCATAAATTTTCTACTTTCCTTTCTCACTACTCTTGCTTCTCAGACATTCATTCTGGGGATTTTTTTCTTCTTTCTCTGAAAATATATCCTTTAGAAATCCCTTTGGTAGAACTCTATTGGTAGTGAACATTTTCAATTTTATGTCTGAAAACACCTTTATTTTGCCCATGTTCCAGATATTTTCAGTGAGTAGACAATTCTAGGTTGACAATTCTAGTTATTTGTTCTCAGCACTTTGAAGTTATTTCATTGCCTTCTGGCTTGAATTGGTGCTGTTGAAAAGTTAGCTGTATTTATTCATTGTTCCTTTTTTCTCTAGCTGATTTCAAAAAATTTTTTTGATCTTCAGGGTTCTGCAGTTTTATTTTGGCATATATCAGTGAGGATATCTTTCCATTTACCCCACTTAGAATTCACTGGGCTACCTGAATCTGAATGTCCATATTTCATTAATTCTGACACATCTGTAGTTAAATATCTTTTGAATCTTGCTTCTCTAATATTTCTATTCTTTACTTCTGAAACTATGAATTGAATGTTCATTGGGCTTTCTTACTTCATCCTCTTAATGTTTTTTTTTCAATATTTTCTATCCCTTCTCTGCGCTACATTCTTGGTAATTTCATAATATCTATCTTCTATTTCACTAGTTCTCTCCTTAAGCCATGTCTATTCTAAGAATTGTCTTTGTTTTCCACACCTGTCTTGTTCATTTTAATGGTGTCTTGTTTTCTTTTAATTTCTTTAAGTCTTTAAACATAGTTATTTTATTTGCTATATGTGATCATATTAATAACTTTAGTCTTTGTGAGCCTAATTCTGCAGTATCATACTTCTGCTAACGCATAATCATGGTGGCTTTTTTACTCAGGTATATATATGTATATATATATACATATACATACTTTTTTTTTTAAAGATTTATTTATTTGACAGAAAGAGACACAGCGAGAGAGGGAACACAAGCAGGGGGAGTGGGAGAGGGAGAAGTAGGCTTCCTGCTGAGCAGGGAGCCTGATGCAGGGTTCGATCCCAGGACCCTGGGATCATGACCTGAGCCGAAGGCAGACGCTTAACGACTAAGCCACCCAGGCGCCCCTATTTTTTTCTTTTTTAATTGTGAGCCCATGTCCCTCAAAAACTCATCTGTGTAAATTCTGTGACATCTATGTGTAAATGCTTTCTTTCAGTAAAGATTTTATAAATGCCTGGGAGCACTAATAACTCATTTCAAACTAAATTTTCAGCATGGAATTTTTTGAGACAGGCAGGCAATGTCAATTCCAACCTCAAATCAACAGAATGTAGGCTGTGGCTAGGAGTTGTCAGGCCGCTCCTATCTAGGGCCAAGAGCAAGTTCACCCTCAGAATACTCACCTTTTCAGAGTTCTGGCTTTATGTGAGATGTCAGATTTTGTCTCTTAAGCTGCATATGGCCCTTGAAGAACCTACATTCCAGGTCACCAAGACTGGCAGACACTCCCCCACCCTCCAACCCTCTCTACTCCTGCCAGAACAAATGCCAACTCTTGTATCTGTGGGGGACGCCTGGGTGGTTCAGTCGTTAAGCGTCTGCCTTCGGCTCAGGTCATGATCCCAGGGTCCTGGGATTGAGTCCCACATTGGGCTCCTTGCTCAGTGAGGAGCCTGCTTCTCCCTCTCCCTCTGCTGCTCCCCCTGCTTGTGCTCTCTCTCTCTCTCTGACAAATAAATAAATAAAAATCTTTAAAAAAACTAAACAAAACAAAACTCTTATATCTGTGGGATCATTCTCTGTCCTTTCTAGCCACTGTTTCCTTACTTCAGCTCACAATCAGCTCACAATCATGCTTTGGAAATAAAGTTATTTCAAGCCACCATTTTAAGTGTTCTCTGCCAGATGAAGTTTTTCCTTATCTACCGCATGGTCAGAAAACGAACACAATCTATTTTTTTTTAATGTAAATGTATGGCCTTAGATTTGAAATTTAATAAAATCAATGTAACATCTCTAGTTTTGGTTGTCTTTGTAAAATGGGTATAATAACAATACCTATCTCGTTGTGTTCTTATGCAAATTAAATAAGAAAATTCATACAAAGTGCCTTGCACAGTGCCTGGGACACAAGAAGCATGTAAAAATACTGGCAATCATTATCATTATTATAGTTGATTTGGGCCCAATATTATAACCTATTAAATTTTGTTTTGTTTCTAGAGTCTTAGTTTTACTATTGAACAGCTATTTCCTCTAGCAACATATACCCTGAAAATATATTACCCATGTCTTCTCATTTTCTATCCAAATAATTGATTAAAAAAACAAAAAACAAAAAAAAACCCAACTACCTTAGGTAGGACCAAGGACACACACATCTCAGGTGAAAGGTCCTATAGACAGCAACTTAGGATGACAATTCATCACCTGTATGATTGTTAAACTATATTTTTTGAGCTTGCTTTCAAATTCTTTCATGGTGATATTTTTAAAAATGATCATTGAGGAAAATTATGAGATCTCTATAATGGATGTCACAAGATCTTAGATTTGCCACTATAAATGCTTTGTAATTACATGTAGGTGGTATATCTTGTGTTTACTTAATATAATCATAAAAATCAATTCACCTCTTTACGGATAAATTATTATGAGGAAAAATCAAGTAAGACAAAAGATTCAGTAGTCTAATCATAAAAGTCAGCAAATTAAGTATTGAGGTATCATACAGAAATCACCCAAGTATACTATCAAGCAAGAATACAAATATTTTCAAGAGAAGTAACTGTTGAAATTTCTGAAATTTTAAAAATTCTTTAAAATAGTAGAAATATCATATTGCATTACAGTAAAGTTACAAACAACATGTGCCTTTTTAGAACAAAGCATGACCCTGTTAACTAGAAACAAGACATAAAAGCTGAAAACAATACATCTTAAACCTTCTTGGACACATGCAGAGGCCTCTGGCAACTTTACCCATCCTCTAATAAAATAGCCAATTGCTTCTTTGGTCTCCTCTTGTAATCTAGGCAGAGATGTCTTTGTTCACCTATTTTAACCTGTCCTATAATGTTTCTTGTTTTTCCACTAGAATATAAACTCCACAAGGGCAGCAGATATATTCTAAGTCCCTCAAACAGTGATTAAGATATTGTAAGGACTCAATAAATAATTATTGGATGAATGAATTTAACTGTCAGTTGAGGATAATGCCGTATTTTAAACTAAGCCCTCGAAAAATGTATAAAATAATTAAACAGATATTTGTGATTCAAGCAAATGTAGAATATCTGATAAAACTGGTGGAAAAGGCAACATGGAATAGCATGTAGCCAAATAAATATGATGATGTAGAGCTACACTTGCTAAACATGAAAAGATGCCCACAATATATTATTCAGTAAAAGATGCCAACTATACACAGTATATTGAACTCATTTTTGAAAAACACATATATGTAAGCGTTTAGCAATACCTGGAAGAGTGGTTATCTCCAAGTAGCGGGAATTTAAGTGCCTGCTACTTCTTTTCTTTGTACTTTTTAGTGTTGTTTAAATATTTCCACAATAAGCAAAGACTACTTCATGATCAGAAAAAGTAAAGCTTTTTTTCAGAAGACAAGAAACAAAAAAACAGGACAAGCAGGCAAGCAGGTGGACAGGTAAGCAACACACACAACATACTTTTTCCTGACACATTCCCTAAGCCTAATTTAACTATATGATTCACAGGGGTCTTCTCACATCAACCACTTATGGAAATAGACTATCAGCTAATGACAATTTCACACATTCTTCTATAGGTAAAACTAGGTAATCTTTATCTCTTCCAATCCTTAGCTATTTTACAGTACATCTGACATATGCGTTTAGTGCTCCAGACAGGTGACACCATCCTCCCATTTATAAGGTGCTTTGGGATCTTTTGAAAAGAGAAATGTATGAGAGAAAAAAAAATCAGATCAGTTTTTCCTTATTACTAAAGTCCCTTAAGGGCTATAGGAATGGAGTCCGTGCTCATTTAGAGAGGCCAGAAACATCCAGATTACCATTTAAACATAGTAATGATAATTTTATAAATCATACTAAACAGGAATTATTATGGAAAGAAGCTTATATTTTCATCTATCTAATGAAGTATTGCAGATAAGGCTACAATCTATAATTTAGAACAAATACAGTTATAAAGATACTGGAGAAATTTGCTAAGAAACACAATTATTTTCTCTTGGATTATTGAATTTCTTTTCACAAAGATACATGGTGTAAGCCTAATGTAAGAGCATATTCACATATCAGTAACTGCTACTGACTCACTTTCCAGGAAACAGGAAACATGACCTCTTCTTATCAAAGAGACTGAAGTTAGTAAGTTTCCCTGAGTCATCTGGCCTTATGGAAAATCACTTTTACTCACAATGATGAAATCAACCAATTCTAAGGATTTTTCTACCATGAAGAGGCTCCAGAGCCAGAAGGTCTGGATTCAAATACTGGTGTGGTCACAAGGTAGCCGACTTAAATGGATGAATACATAGTAAGTACTCAGAACAGTGCCAGTACCATAAATGTTATTAGTATCGTCATGCATGTACAACCAGCAAAAATGAAAGACAAAACTAGCTATGTGAGCATAGACAAGTCATTTAATGTCTCTGAGACTCAATCTGCCCATTTCTAAACAAGAAGTTTATACCAAATGATGCCTCATGTCTCTCCTAGCTGTGTCCTGTATAATCTAAGAGATGTCAGACAACCAGACAGTATGTGCTGATAAATGACTACCAAAATACTCCCCACATCATCTTTCAGAACATTTGTTCCATACAACACACTTTTTGGAAAACTCACTACTGGTTTATAAGCCATGCTCGCCACTGTTACCTGCTTCTTTAAGGAGACAGGGACTTCTCAAGTTCAAATGATAATACCTACTTTGGAACTAAAAAGTTCTTACTGGGGCATTTATATGATTAGAAAAAAATATTTTTCTTAATAGTGTGATTAGTAGAAAGGGAAAAGAAAATAAACACCTGGGCAAAGTTCAGGATTAAGACAAGAGAGGAAATTGTATGGGAGAGCCATTGTGATGGCTAATGATGTTCAGCATCTTTAAATGTACTCCCCAGACCATTTTAATAGTCATTTTTCTTTACTGAAACCTTTCTTCCTAATTTTCCCACTGCACAAACATACTTGATTAGCCACCAGACTTTCGAACTATCCAAATTTAATCACAGTAGCAGTACTCTCACTGGCTACCTAGAATTCTTTAGTTCCTACTGTGCTAATTGTGAATGTCATTAGTAGTATTCATTGATATCAAGCTCTCCTCTCTCTAGGCACATGCTAAGATTGCACTCCCTGGCCCCTTGTGGTCAGCTATGTGACCATGGCCAAAAATTTGTGAGCAAAAGTTATGAACAACTGTTACTTCTGAGCTACCTTTAACTGCTGGTAGGACAACATCCCAAGGTTGTTTTACTTCTGGGAAGACCACTGGCAATGTTTGAGAGATGGTGACTCCACTGTTAGCCTAGGTTCCTATGTGACTACATTAGAGCCACTGTCAAATAATTAGAAATGTATGTATTGGTATCTGCCCCTAGTTCCTGGCATAGAGCTCCTAAAACCCTTGTAATTTCCTAAGTGATAAGAGCACTAGGAGCATCTATCACTCTAATATTTGGCTTTTGATCCTAGTTCCTAACACAGGGCTTCTGAAACCCTTATAAATTCCTAAGTGATAGAAGCTTCTTTTGTTCTAATGAGGTGACTCTAGATAGGCTCCTGGAAGGGTGCTGGTCACAAGAAAAATCAAACCATAATTATTAGAAGCTTGGAATTTTCTGGGACATCTGGGTGGCTCAGTCCATAAAGCGACTGTCTTCGGCTCGGGTCATGATCCCAGAGTCCTGGGATCGAGTCCCACATTGGGCTCTCTGCTCAGTGGGGAGCCTGCTTCTCTCCCTCTGCCTGCCGCTCCCTCTGCTTGTGCTGTCGCTCTCTCTGACAAATAAATAAATAAGTAATCTTAAAAATATGTATTAAATTAAAAAAAAAAAAAAGAAGCAGCAGCTTGGAATCTTCAGCTTTGCCCCCACCCCTCTTCCCCAGAAAGATGAGAGGGAATGGAAATGGAGTTAACAATTTATCCTATGTGATGAAGACTCCATAAAAATCCCCCAAATCTGGGGTTCAGAGAGCTTCCAGATTGGTGAACACATCCATATACCAGGAGGATGATATACCCCAATTCCACAAGGACAGAAGCTCCTGCACTCAGGAACCTCCCAGACCTCACCATGGGGTGAGGGAGGTTCCTGAGTATCTTAATCTGAGCATGTATCTTAATCTGACTGTTCATCTGTGTCCTTTATCATATCCTTTAATAAACTGGTAAACATAGGTAACTGCTTTCCTGAGTTCTCTGAGTGGCTCTAGCAGATTAACTAAACCCAAGGAGATCGTCATGGGAACCTCTGATTTATAGCTGATTGGTCTAGAAGCAAAGGAGACAACCTGTACTTGCAACTGGCATCTGAAATGGGGTGGGAGCAGTCTTGTGGGACTTAATCTGAGGGATCTCTAGGTGGATAATGTCAGAATTAAGTTAAATTGTAGGACACCCTACTGGTGTTTGCAGAGAATTGCTGGGTGGGTGGGGGGAAACCCACACATCTGATGATCACAAGTCAGAAGTGAAGTGTTCCATGTGAGTAGTAAAAAAGACACAGTGGGGAAGACTGAGTGGTTTTGCCTAACTCAGCCACCCACAGACACACAAAGGATATGGTTTGTTGCCTTAAAGCTATAAAGATTTGGAGGCTGTTTGTTACAGCGTTATAACCTAACAGCCTTTCTCCGCTGGGGTTCCACAGGAGAATTAAGCCTCACAGAAAATTAGTTGAGTGACTATCTTTACAATTCCCCCAAGGATCGTACATAGTACCATTTTAGCACAGGAGTGACAATAGGCCAACCCTAAGAAGGGCTCACCAAGCTTATCTTCACTGATACAACACACATTTTCACTGTCCCTATGCTTATATAAGGGAACACAGCTAGAGACAATAGAAGAACTCTGAAGTCAGGGCCTGCTACAAATGTGTGCCATGTACTCATAATTGAGTACCCAATCCTGCTTGGAAATTCCGTTACAAATCTGTTGATTGCCTTTTACACTGACCACAACAACACATTCCACAGAGGCTGGGTAATGTGGTATCCTGTGGCTTTTGAAATTACAAAAATATGATTCAAATCTCCGTTCAGCCACTTACTAGCTGTGTGATTTCTGGTAGGTCACTTCACTTTTCTGAGCTTCCATTTATTCATCTATAAAATGGAAATATTAAAAAACAATAATAATAAAAAATAAAATGGAAATATTAATAACTACCTGAAAAGATTACTCTAAGGAGATAACAATATGTACAGCACTAAACAAAAGCACAAAGCTCATGTTAAAGAAATATTAAGTCCCTTCCTTGGGGCTACTGGGCAGCTTGATCAGTTAAGCATCTGTCTCTTGATTTTGGCTCAGGTCGTGATCTCAGGATCATGGAATCGAGGCCTGCATCCAGTTCCACACACTGGGTGTGGAGCCTGCTTGAGATTCTCTCCTCCCCAACCCCCACTTGCACATGCTCTCTGTCTCTCTTAAAAAAAAAAAAAAAAAAAAAAAAATTTAAGTCCCTTCCTTAAATTCCTTATCTTAGCCTTCTGAGGTCTTGCAATAGACATGTACATCATTACCTTCCCTCTGAAAAATATAATGGCAAAGCAGATACGGTCCCCACCTTCAGAGGCCAAGGGGTTAAAAAAAAAAAAAAAAAAATTTCAAACTGTGATAAGTTCTATGAAGGAAGGGGTCCCAGAACAACAGGGAAGATCTATTTTAGCAAGACTGGTTAAGAAAGTCTTTCCAAAGAGGCGACATTTAAGCTAAGTCCTGAAAGATGAAAAAGCATCCAATTATTCTGTCTTATCTTACCACCTCTGTAAGCTTGGCCTATCCCCCCAACTATCATTTCTCTCTCTCTCTACTCCTCCCATCACCTTCCATGGGCCACCTGAACTCTGACTGTAAACATGCAAAGCCTAAGACTTCTTGAAAGGCAGAAGGGGTAGTCACACAACCTCACTTGATGTACAGTCATCTCTAGGTATTCAATTTTTATTGGCCACCATTACTGATATTTAGAATGGCCAAAGTCTTTCAAAAGTAGGACAACCCAAAAGAGAATATATATTTACTTTTTAGAAATAATAGTTTGACTGCAACTCCATTCATCCAAGTGTACTGATTTTAAAGAAACATATTACTTTCATATCCTGAAAACCCCTTGTTATTGTTCAGATGCAGTTTCCTTGTAGCATTATGCTAACACAGATAAAATATGCACATGCATAGACATACAGTACATGGGCAGTAAACTTTGAAATTGTAGCTTAAATGGTGCCATGGATAAATGAGAGGTACAATGGATAACCATGCTTTTTACCAAATGCTTACTAAATGCTCTTATAATGCCCATAACCTAATATTAATTTGCCCATGGACTAAAAATATCCTCAAGTAATTTATGCATGCCCCCTTTTAAGTGGGACTATTTCTACAGCAAACTAAGTTCAGCCCCAATCCAAATAACTCCACTTTTTTTGAGCTAATATACCTCTTATGCTCATAATTAAAAAGTGCCTCTTAGCTTGCCAAAGAAAAAGATTTTGGCCAGTCATAAAATCCCTTAATTTGCTCATAATGTATTTATATACATTTTTAGTTGAAACATCAAAATGCTATGCAGAGAGATACAGTAACTTATTCTGTCACTAGAAATAGCCTTTATTATTTTGCTATAGTTTATCATTAACATGTTATAGCTACATAACAAACATGTTTATATGTGGCTGGTAGCTTCAGATATAAAATTCAATTCCACCAAGAGTACTATAAATAGGACTGTTTTTAATGAAATGACAATAAAGATAATATCACATGTTCAGGTTATTTTTAAAGAAACATTTTTGAAATCTGAATGAAGAAAACAATCTTAAAATATTTGATAACTGGGATCAGGTGTGAGAATGTGTAACATAAATGTTCAAACTTTTGGAGAAATGATTAGAAGGGAAGAGTGGAGAGAGAAGGAATCTTACCTGTATTTCTGAAGAACTTACTCTCTTTATAAATGCTAACTGCCTGCGATATTTCCTTTCTATGTATATCTAAAATCCAATTAAAATCCTACTCCGAGGAATCTCAGTGCCCTTGCACTCTGTCGCACATGCTTAATATCATCAAGTTTTGGATGAAGGTGAAACTGAGGAAGCTAGGTATATCCTCCTAATTCAAAACTATAATCAACTTTCAAGAACTTAAATCGTATACTCTTTTTAAAATCATGGAATATACTGCATGAAGGAATGAATATCACATTGAAATTGGAAGGCATTTCCAAAAGCATTTCCAGAAGGCAAAGAATTCACTGAAACAAGAATTACAGAAGTATATTCAAAGCAATATTCTGTCTTTGATAATTTAGAGGCAGCCATGATAACCACTATTTGTACATGACAGTCATATGAAATAATAAACCTTGCTAGCTATAAACATTACCAAATTCTGACACTATTGATTTATTATGTCTAACAGTGACATCAAACCAAACAACTGACAGAAACAATGTTACAGCTTTAAGAGCAGTTTGTCAACGATTAATACTGCCAAACGGGGTTTAGCTTTATGCTGGGACCGCTTGTCTAGCAGTTGTCAATCCAAGCAAAAATTACTACTGCCACACGTCTGCTAACACAGGCCCGAGGCGCCGCTCCGTTAGCCCTCATTACCCCGATCACTGCAAATACAGATGCAAGGCCAGTCCCTATTTAATATGCGTGTTAATTATGCAAATTATTAATTGGACTGGTGCTTGAGGACTTGTGTTTATGCCCAGATTAGAGTCAATAACTGTATCACACAGCATTCTAAACCTGACCTGTAACAGAAATAAAGCTGTGCAGAAAGCAACATTTTTCTCATCCTCTTCTAGTTCAGCACACTAGCTCTATATAGAGTATTTCACATTGATTCAGAAAGAGGCCTCACATGGGAGAGAAACCACAAAATATATCTTTTATTAATATATTTATTTGTTAACATTCCTTGCCTGATATTGTTCATAATTATTTACAACACTCATTAAATTACTTTACCAAATCCATTGTTTCTATAGCAAAAATGTTGAATGCACTAAGCGTTAAAATATATTTTTATAGTTATTTTTTTCCAATAAGGCTAGGGTTTTGGTCCTATTTATATTACATGTCCATAAAAATTGTATGACATGGTATTATGTTGTAAATTTTTTTTTAGTTAAAAAAAAAAAATCATATAGATTTAAACCTCCAAAGATGGAGAGCAAAGCTATAAGGTTTTTCCAATTAAAATTTACAGCAGACAATGTTGTAAATTTTATACAGTTGTAATGCTTGCTGCAGTTGTACTGAAATGGGAACTATTGATCAGTATGATTTCCCAAGATACATGAAGGAGGAACAAGGTATTGCACAACCAGAAACAAAACTTTAATTTGTAAAGCTTTCTATTAGACTTTACTGCCCTCATTTGGTTCTAGATGCATCTATCTAAACAGGAAAAAAGTCACATTCTCCCCACAGAATTACAATAAACGCAAAAACAAAAAACAGACAACAAAACACACACACACACAGTTAATCAAAAGTAACACTGTATCCTAGTAAAAGCAGTTTTGATATACTATCAAGAGGACTCCATAATTTGATGAAGGGATAATCAATTATCATTTGAAGGAATTTTTTAAAAAGGAAAAAACCTTTAACTTGAAAATGAAAGTAAATCAAGATCTATTAGAATAACACTAGTAAAGCATATACTAACAGGAAGCATTAATAATATATTTACAATATTAGAAGTAGTTTCTAGGAATATGTTGAAGTACTTTATAAATTTTGTAAATATGTTATTAGATTTATAGAATTTAAATTATTGGCATAAAGAAACTGAAAAACTGGTCTGCAAAGATGTGCTAATGAAAATATCACCAGCTCAATGTGAAATCAGATATTTTAAAGTTGTGCTGATCTTACAAATAATATAGAATGGCTTTTTTTTTAAAGATTTTATTTATTTATTTGACAGAGAGAGACACAGCGAGAGAAGGAACACAAGCAGGGGGAGTGGGAGAAGGAAAAGCAGGCCTCCCACGGAGCCGGGAGCCCAACGCGGGGCTCGATCCCAGGACCCTGGGATCACGACCTGAGCCGAAGGCAGACGCTCAACGACTGAACCACCCAGGCAACCCGAGAATGGCTTTAAGTTACCCAACCAATAAAAGACAGAATTCATGTCCAGAGAGCTTCATGAAGATATGCCAGAATGATAAAATTGAACTGTCTTAATTTAACTTGGTCACTCCATGTTTGATACAGTCTAGCTCACTGATAATAAAAATATCTACTATTTATTAAGTACCAACTTTTTCACCGGCTCTTTTCAAAACACCCTGACATACAGATTATTTTTCATAATAAGAAAACCAACTCTCAAAAAAGTTCAGAAACTAGTCCAAAGTCATAAATGTAATAAATCGCAAAATTGGGAGTTTGTAACCCAAGGCAACATGACACCAAAAAAAAATCTCTTTTCTTTAAACCCAGCCTACCTGTCAATTGTCCCAAATGACAATGATACCAATGCTTAAGTACAAATGAACATGACCATGTAAATGGGAAAAGAAATAACATTTTAGTCTCTTTGAAAAACTGGAGACAACTAATTAAGTTAAAGCTATCTGAATAAGATGCAGCAAACATATTCATTTACTGAAAATTATAAAGGTGTATTTAGATCACCAGGGATGGAGAAATGTTAATTTCTACAATTCATGGTGTTCTCAGTAACAATTTTGTAAGTACAACTTGAAAGATAATTATTTAGGAAGCAGGGGGTTATTGGAAATTTTTTAATATTAAAAATAAATCCATGATTCAAATGGTAGATCTATCTTGATACAAAGCTTGGTAATCTCCAAAGGTTCCTATCACAGTGTCATGTGCATGTGTCTATGTATATAGGAGCTAATTAATGTTCCTTGTTTAAATAAATGCACAGTTTTTCATTTTAATGTTCACTCAACTAATATTGGGCATTAAAGTATCTACTCTCTAAAATATGGTCTAAAAACTTTTTATTTGGGGTGCCTGGGTGCCTCAGTCGGTTAAGCATCTGCCTTCAGCTCAGGTCATGATCCCAGAGTCCTGGGATAGAGCCTTTCGTCGGCCTCCCTGCTCAGCACAGGAGGCTGCTTCTCCCTCCCTCTCTGCCCTTGCTCATGTGTGTGTGCGCTCTCTCTCTCTTGCTCACTCTTTCTCAAATAAATAAAACCTTTTATAAAAATTAAAAATAAAAACTTTTTATCCAGATATTAGTTTAATACTTGTTTTTTAATTGTGATAATTTATACACAATTCAAGAAGCTGGTAAGTGATAAGCATTCATTCACAACCATAAAAAAATTCTTAAAAAAAAAAAAGATACAGATAAACGCAATGATCTCAACTTTAAATGGGGATACTTAGCCCTTTTACCCAGGTGATAATAATTTTTCAACTTCATTTTGACAGTGAAATTTTGTATTACTGAACTTTGTACTTGGATAAATTTGAAGATGGCTTTTCCTTTCTTTTTTCCACCTAAAGTCATCCAAAAGTTTGAAATATCAGGGGCCCTTTGTGGCATCCAGGGCTGGGTGTATTCAGTGTATCCTAAATAAGCACAGTTTTCTAGCAGATGGCTAACCTTGTTTTTGTAAAAATGACTGCACAAAAATGTAGTATTTATACTATTTTGGACCCGTCCTCTTGTGACAGTTCCTATAAAAAGATAACATTAGTGTAAAAGTATACTTGAGGAAACTATGTTAAGAACTATGGGCTATATTTTGAGATAAACCAGTAAGACCCTAATTTGTCAACATTATTTGTACCAGTTACTCTTTTCACTTAAAGAAATTCTAAATTCAAGTCAGGAGTGTAATAATTTAAATTCTGAGGTATGGAAAAAGACGATGAAGCACAGTACAAACATGGCCAAGGTCAAGGATGTGACCTCTAGGTGGGCCAGTAAGTCACACACTACACACATCCTAACTCAACAGGACAGTACCGCAAATTGAGAAAAAAGAGAATTTATTTAGACACTGAAAGATATGCGTATCTTCATAAAAGGTTGACCAAAAAAAATAAATAAATAAAAAACAGAACAATCTCCTTGCCTTATACTAACCTAGAGTACTAAGCATGCGCCGAAGGTATTATATGCTAATTAACAAAAACAAAACAAAACACAGTTTGATATTAACATTTACAAATTCCTGAGGCAGGTAATCTGATCACGCAGTTACTAACAAATACAGTGTTTAGAAGCAGAGGAAGTTTCAGAAAAATAACTGGAAAGGGAATACTCTCATGAAAAGTTATAACAACTATGAATGTAACATTTCCTGGAAAAAATTCAAATTTTGTTTCATTTTATGTAACATGTTTCATAACAGCAGAAAAACAATGTGAGAAAATGACCTGAAACAACACCCACCTTCAGTGCTTCCAGATACTGCAAATCAGCCAATAGTTTATTCAAAGACTGAACCCACCTCTCCTTGATGTGCAATGGTACTAAAAAAGTAACACATTCAGTGTTTAGACACTGGAATCTCATTCACACTACAGCGCTTATTCCAAATCTAGTCAGTGATTCCGAAAGCCAAATTGCCCATCTTTAGTACTGATCAGTTATAACATGGAGAATGTAATAATTTAGATAACCTCCCACATTAACAGCTTGAATTAAAACAGGTAGTAAGAGGCAACATTCTATTATAAAAGGGAAAAAAGAAATAAGACAATGGATGTATCTAATAATGGGAAAAGATAACAAAGACCTAGGATTCTAGCATCTGGCACTAAATGAACTTTTTTGTAAACTGAATGGCAGTTTCCAAAACTGCTCCAAGCATCATTCCTTTGCCAAGGCAGTAAACAGCTTTTATCAGCAATAATGATGGCATAATCCCAGCTAAAAAGGAAAGTAACATATGGCAGCAGCCCTCCAAATACCATCCCGACAAAGTAGGGGGCATTTTTATTACAGCGTCCACTTGGAGAAAATCTGCCAGACATCTTTCCCTTTTTTTCTTCTCTTTTTATTTATTTGTTTTTAAACAGGTTATATCATCTTCTCTAAACTGAATATCACATTTGGGAATTTTAAACTAATGATTTCTTTTTCTTACACCCACTCACAGACTTACACAAAGAAACTGCCACATCTAATGATAGCTAATAAAATAAAATGGAGTTGCCTCTTAAAAAATTTTTAAAAATTTTGGAAATCTCTAAACTTTATAAACAAATGCTTTTAATTAAGGGTATTAGTATCTTACATAATGACATATGCACAGTGAGCACCTAAGAAATAATTAATTTCAGAGTATAATAAGATCTCAAGAAATTCAGGTGAAAAAAATAATGCAGACACAAAATATTACTTGGAATAAAGCTGATAAACAATGAACTTCAGGAAACTGCAAAGAAACATGATTTTAATCTTATTTGTTATGTGTTAAAATGTCAGGCTTCATAATATATAGCTCTGACCAAAACAATCACAGCAAAGTATTTTTTAGGCCAACATACTGTTTATCAATAAAAGTATAAGGGAGGATACTTCTATAAAATATCTTCTAATGGCCTGTGAGGTGGACTAATGAATCATAAATCCTACCTTGGTTTTCAATGACAGACTTTCTATTCTCATTGACAAGTCAATGGTTATCTCTTCTACTTAGGCTCTTGATCTTTCTTAATACCTTGGAAATAAAATCTGAGAATGATGAAGATATAATTTTTATTCAGATTTTAAATGTTATAATGAATGGATTGGAAAATTAGTTTACTAATTAACACAGCAATTGTGTCCTATACATTTATTATCTTATTGTACACTTAGCCAAATGCAAACCTTTGTTTACTTCAGGCAAATTTATTAGCTGATGGAGGAATCAATGAAAAAGTAAAAGAACGTTAATATTTTTGACATCTCTACCTATAAATATTTTTTCAGGCTGAAAAATGTATCTAATAGCACCACTCACTGATGTGCACTACAGTTTACCACAGTGTCTATATTTCTGTTGTCAGTTTTACAGTATCTCCCTTCATTAAACCTATCAAGTTTTCCTTTTGATCATGCAACCAAGGCCAGAAGACAGATATCTTCCTGGAACAGAGCAGTCTGCCAAGTCTTTCACAAGACCAGCTTAACCTCCCTATTGATTTTTTCAACACTGCAGCCATTCATTGTTTGTGACATTTGGCTGTCGGCTCTTTAACACCCTTCAACCAAATCAATTTCATATTTTTGTCAATGCTCTGCAAGAGGAAGAGTAAAACTAGGAACAGACTTAGCATGATTTAAAATGTTGATTTTCTCAAACAGTTTTATCTTTAGTTTTTATAAGGCTTATAAACTTAATTCATGTGCTTACTTATACTTCTGCAAAAATCAAGAAGAGAAGCATTATAAATTATAATTTGGGGGGGAGTCCTGGGGAAAAATTATAATTTTTCAGCAGAGTACTGACCTTATTTTTATTGAATCTTTAGAAATTTCAAATTTTCATAATGCAAATGAATCCTTATATAATCACATACTACTTGACCTAAACACTACTACATGAAAAGTCATGTTTTCTATGGTTTGAATATTTTTAAAATATGTAATAGATACTATAAAAGAGACAAATACACAACATTATCATTACAGTATTTTCAAAAGGCAAACCATAGCAAAAAAGCACAGTTCAGCATTTTGCTCAATGTTAAGTCTGAACTCTTCAGTGTACCTAGATACTGAGTGTTAAATGCCATGGACTACCTTCAGGCTGCCAATGCAAACACTCCTTTTGACATCACTTAGAACAACATGTGGAAATCAAAGACACATATGTTCAAAATTGTGCCAAATCTCCCATCGTTCAGAAAATTCGGCAGGCTCTCATGGACATAGAGTAAGAAACAATACTCAAAGTTCTAGGCATTTTCACTTTATTTTTTTAGTAAAATTTTAAGTTACAATTTTGTATTAATTACTACTAAGTTGCCTGCTTTTGGTGTTAATTATAAAAAAAAAGAGAGAGATCGAAATCTTAAAATCACAGTAATTCATCTAAGTATATATTTAAGGACTAAAAAAAAAGTTAATAACTTGAAAAGCCTGATGCTTCCTTTGGAACCATTATACACTATTTACATATAATACGTAATTCTTCAAAATATACTATAACCTAATAATACCTATAGTTTGTTGGCATATTAATAGATGTTCTAAAAACATCCAAACATAGCTATACTGAAGAGTAAGTAAAAATTAAAAAGTTGCAAAGCAATTTTAAGTGTAAGCATTTATCTAACACATTTAAACCATTAAAAACACAAATTAAGAATCTGACAATTCAAATAGGGTTGATGCAGTCTTTTGCAAAATACAATACATATACCTACTTAGGGTGTTGCCAAAATATAAATAATTACATTTCATCAAATCTAAGGCATCGTCATTTGTAAGACTCACCATGAATTTATGTCCTATTGCATGTAAACAAAAAATTTTTGCCAATTACTGCATGATATGACATCGATTGTTAGAGGCATCATAATTTCAAAAACATTAAAATGGGAGGAGGAAATGAACACCTTAGAACCACTGAAACATGGTAATGCAGAACTGGAATAACACCTACTATTGCTTCTTTATGTGTGCCATTTTAAAATGTGCACGTTAAATATTGTGACATAGCACCTCAAGTCACTTTGAAACATTAGCATGATGACCTTTTGCCTAACAAACTGATTCCCACATTATCCTTTGACTCGCTATATAAAGTACAGCATAATGAATAAAGCACGCATGAGGAAACTGTATCATATCTGCCATATTTGCAAATACATCATTCTGAAAAATTCAACTAAACAACTAAGAATCTAGGGTATTTTCTCCACAGTGATGCTTATGGAAGAATCACTTTGGAATAAGAACTTATGTTTGAATAAGGTTTGCCACTCCTTAGTGATATGATCCTGGGCAAGCTCCTTAACATCTCAGAGACTCTTTTTTCATTGATGAAAATAGAAATAATATCTGCCTCTCAGACCTACTGTGAGAGTTAAATGAGATAAGGTGTGCTGAAATTCTTAATAGAATATCTGGCACACTGTAGGGCGCCTGGGTGGCTCAGTTGGTTAAGCGACTGCCTTCAGCTCAGGTCATGATCCTGGAGTCCCGGGATCGAGTCCCACATCGGGCTCCCTGCTCGGCGGGGAGTCTGCTTCGTCCTCTGACCCTATCCCCTCTCATGTGTTCTCTCTCTCTCATTCTCTCTCTCTCAAGTAAATAAATAAAATCTTTAAAAAAAAAAAAAGAATATCTGTCACACTGTAAATGTTCAATAAATGTTTCTTTCCTTTCTTCGCACTATCAAGATTTTGCAAAACCTGCATTAAAACCATACAAAAGCCAATGAACAGTTTGCTCCAGATCAACCTCATATACTTTTAATCTTTTTTTTTTTAAAGCAAGCTCTATGCCAAATGTGGGGCTTGAACTTACCACCCTGAGAACAAGAATTGCATGCTCTACAAAGTCAGCTAGGCACTCCTCTGATAAACATTTCTGGCTCCTCAGAAATCACCGTACATTATCATAGAAGCATATGGCAGCCAGCTGTGTATGAGTGGATCCCCAAGAATGTAATGTTCCATAAGGACAGAAATTTGTTTTGTTCACTGTTACATCTCTAGCATCTACAACAATGCCTCGCACATATTAGGCACTCCATAATGATTCTGTAATGAATTAGGATTTCAAAGAATTTCTAATTTCCAATCCCACACTAAATTTTAACTTAGCAGCAACTCAATGAAGACAATGCAGTAAAAGACTATTTTCTTCTACCTCTTCCATCCGAAAAATTACTGACCCTACCAATGTTAATCTTTTCAGCAATAATTCAACAGCAACATTTTAACTAATTCAACAAATATTTATTGAGCATCTATCATCAGAACAGCACAGTGCTGAGTACTGAAGAAAAAAATCCCAAGTAGCATAAGACACAACTGTTGTCTTCTCAGAAAGACAAAATAGTAACATGCATGAAAACAGGTATGATTATGTTTCAAAATGAATCATATAGACAATAATTTTTCTCCTGAAAACTAAAAATTGAAATAATTTAGAACAAGATAAAAAAACAAAATGTGGAAGACTGAAGAGACCACATAAAGAGGTGATTTTTAGGTCAATGACATGCTAATTCAAAGGGACTGATCGCTGTTGAAGAGACAACATGGGATATATAAAATACTCTACCCCATGTGAAGTCCACAGATTCCAAACCAGAGATTATTAGCCCTTGAAAGCAGAGGTAGAAATATTTTACTCAAGGTAACTTACGCAGGGTAAAAGAGCATCAACGAACTAGATGTGAACAATCAACATGTTAGGTCTAGCAATGGCTCTAGGGTCAGCTTATCCTAGCTCATTGAACATATTTACTGATGCTACTCTGTGCCAGGCCCTGTGCAAAGCATCTGGGTGTACAAAGATAACAGGAAACCCACCTATCACAAAAAACTATTAGAGGAGATACCACTTAATTTAGATCACTGTGATTTATTTGTAACTCTGCAATTAAAACCCTTCTACAGGTTAATTCATGGATTGAAAGATGGGATAAGTTAGTCTACTGGAGAAGATCTAGTCCCTAGTTCGTGCTTTGCTCATTTGAACAAATGAAGAAAAAAAGTTAGTGGAAAACGAATAAATGATTTTTGTAGTAAAGTTGAAAAATACAGAAAAGTAGGGGCACCTGGGTGGCTCAGTCATTAAGCATCTGCCTTCGGCTCAGGTCATGATCCCAGGGTTCTGGGATCGAGCCCCGCATCGGGGTCCCTGTTCGGTGGGGAGCCTGCTTCTCCCTCTCCCACTCCCCCTGCTTGTGTTCCCTCTCTCACAGTCTCTCTCTCTGTCAAATAAATAAATAAAATCTTAAAAAAAAATACAGAAAAGTATAATAAAGAAAATGTAAAACCTACTTCTACTACTGAGAGGTAACTATTATTTAATTTAAATATTTGGTGTTTATTTTTTTAGTATTTTTTCTCCCTATATGAACTTGGAAAAAATCCAAGAACACATTATACTACTATTTTATAAACTGCTTTATAAATTTAAATATATCAAACTTTCTCATACTATTAGGTATTCTTCTAAAACATGATGTAAAATTATTAGAATTTGATCACATAATTTAACCATATCACTGTTGGATATTTCAGTTGTTCACAATTTTGTCTAATTAGGAATAATGCTGCAAATAAGACCACTGAGTAATTAAATAGTAGATAACAGGAAAGTTTCTCCTCATGGATGATTCTAACTAACAAATGAAAAAGGAATAACAGAATTAAAATAGCTCTATTATGCAATCCCAAATAAACCAACAGATGTAGGCATTGAGCATCAATAACTAAAAACATCACAAAAAAAAGAAAGAAAAGCAGGCATTGTGTGCTACCTGATATAAGAACATAACACAATCTGTAAAGCAATTCTGCAGGGAGAAAAAGAGAAATTAATCCAGGATCTGATTAAGCCTACAGATCCAAAGTCAGCTTGCATGAAATACAAAGAACAGAGGAACATGTTAAACTATACCATGGAGATGCAATCAGCAAAATACAGACTGGGAAATTATAGGACTAACAATCCTGTTTTTTCAGAAGGAAAAACAAACAGGAAAGGAAAAACGGGGGTGGGGGGCGGCAAAAAGGAAATGGAACAGAAGCTTTAAATTTAAAAATACTTAAAAGATACGCCAACGAATTGCAATGAATATACTTTATGTGCACCCTGATTCAAAGAAACCATTTGGATGATGATATTAAAGAATTATTGTTAATATTCTCAATATTTTGGTATAATATGGTGATACCTTTTGTTTTTTTATTAAGAATCCTGATTTCTTAGGGGTACATACTGCAGTAATTACAAGTGAAAAAATATGTCTTGGATTTACCTAAAAAATTTGTGAGGAAGAAAGCTAACAGAGGTGAGAATGGTGCAGGACTGGGCATGAATTGGTCAAGTTTGGTGTTGGCTGTTTTACTGTTCTATCTTTTGTAGTATGGCTCAAAATTCACCCTAGGGCACCTGGATGGCTCAGTCGTTAAGCGCCTGCCTTCGGCTCAGGTCATGGTCCCAGGGTCCTGGGATCGAATCCCACATCGGGCTCCCTGCTTGGCAAGAAGCCTGCTTCTCCCTCTCCCATTCCCCCTGCTTATGTAACTGCTCTCACTATCTCTCTCTCTGTCAAAAAAAAAAAAATTCACCCTAATAAAAATTTAAGAGAGAGAAGAAAGGAGAAAGGGAAGATGTTGCTGGGGTGACCACCTTTGTATGTGTACCTCTATGTATGTTTCTATTTCTCTAGTATTAATTCCTACAAGCAAAATATTTAAGAATAAATCTTTTTAAGGCTTTCAAAATATTTTTCTAAAATGACCTGAAAGTTGTGCTAGTTTATACTCCTACAGCAGTGTGTACAATAGTGTGCATTTCCCTATATGTTCACCAACTTAAACATGTCTGATTCAAATAAACTTAAACACAATTTGGCAATGTCTAGTTTTTTGTTTTTTGTTTTTTGTTTTTTGTTTTTTTCTTTTTAAAGATTTTATTTATTTATTTGACAGAGACAGAGACAGCGAGAGCAGGAACACAAGCAGGGGGAGTGGGAGAGGGAGAAGCAGGTTTCCCGCTGAGCCGGGAGCCCGATGTGGGACTCGATCCCAGGACCCTGGGATCATGACCTGAGCCGAAGGCAGTCGCTTAACGAACTGAGCCACCCAGGCACCCAATGTCTAGTTTTAATGTGATGTGGACACAAGAGTAGTAATATTTATCTGATAATCTTATACATTACATGGTACTATTGAGTATTTATGACAGTGTTTCTCTGCCATATATATAATCATTTCTACATATGGGAAAATAAAGAAAAATAAATTATGGGTAGGAGGTTCATCATTTTAATTTGGATCCTCAGCCTCCTTCCTCAAATGACAACTTCAACTCACATAAATCTTCTTGAAATTTGAGCAAGAGAAATAAATATTTACTTTTCTTTACAAACTTTACAGAATATATTTAGAAAAAAATTAATTCAGTAAATCAGTTTCATTTTACAGTCAAGGCCTATGGCATGAACACTACAACAAAATATTGTTTGTTACATTTATTTTTTTAATTAAACAGAATACTACATACCATATCTGAATCTATGAAAATTTATTTACTTAAACATTTTTCTTTTAGGATATATTACTTTTATAATTTCCTAGTATTCATTCAGGTTTTCTTAAGTAGTATTGTCTCAAGGTACTAAAACCTAGAAATAGCCAGGCTTAGTGATGGCAAAGCTTCGAATATTATATACTCACATTTTTAAATCAGGGCAGACACCTGAGACAAAAACTGTCCCCAAAGCTGCCTACAACAGCTACATGCTGGTCACTCTTTCTTGTCAAGGCTGATTTATTGCCTCCTTGCTGTTCAATTTCACATTTTGTCCTCATCATATCCCTGGCTCATGATCATTCTATGCTGACCCTTGTAGGGCAGGCAGGGAATATTGATAAAACAATTATCTGTTAGCCGTTCATTTGATTTTCCATTTCAATTACGGATTGCACGAGGCAAAAGGAAAAAGATTGCATCATTGATTTTTCTACCTTACAACAGTACAGAGTTGCTTTGATGGTTATAAAATGAATGCAACTCAACCATGCTTTTAAAGGTCATATTTTTTGTTTTAGTGTATTTTTTCAAAGCTTAACATATGCAACTGTACACATTCTATAAGGAAAAACTACCCTCAAAAACCAAGCTAAGCTGCTGCCCAGGTGAGAAAAAAATATAAATGCTTCAGATGAGTCTGAACCATCTCGCAGCTGCATCCACATTACATAGTAAAGGACTTTCTGCAAAAGCATACTGGTTAGGGAATTTCTAAGGTTTTTCTGAAAGATTTAGGTACAGAGAGCATAGCAAGCAATCCCTTCAAAAGGACGGAAATAAAATCCACCACCTCTGGCTTCCTGACTGAATTAGTTACTTACTAATAAGTAGTTTCTTCAATTCCTATAATATGCGAGAAGCAGTTTTGTTTTGTTTTAAGCATATTATACTACTAACCATAACCATGTTTAAACCTCACCTATCTGAAAGGCTGATAATATGCTATTGCTAGCCAGTGATCCAGGACGGTCACAGTCAGAGAGAAATGGTGCTGAACCCACTAAACTTCATTACGGTTCAGCGAATGGTACAGCTCCAGGGGATGTTCACATGGCCGACCTTAAGAAAAGTTCAGCCTTTGATCAAGGTTTAGTGTTCATGGAGTAGCAATGGTACAGGAAAAGGTTTCCACTTTCTGTGCCATAAGGTGCTGGTGTTGATCTTCTTAAAGCCCTAGAGTTTTCTTCCAAGACTGGATTACGCTCAGCAATTAAGGTAATGAACTAGCTGAGGTAACAAAGCATAATGATCTCTTTTGTCCTTTGAATTCTTATGAACTCTACTCATTCACAATAATAGTCTGGCATGCAAAGCTTTTTCAAACCCTGTACTGCTTAAAACTATGTAAAAATGATTACTTCCATTATGCCTTCATGGTTTGACATTTTTAATTTAAACACCTGTAATATTTAAGCATACTTTTCAGAACCAAAATACCCACTCAAAGAATGCTAGCTTACATTCTGGTAATATTTTGACATTTTATATAGTATATTTTAATGCCTGAGAAGATAATGTGATGAATCCATTATAAATATATCAAAATATGTATACCAGGACTTTCTCTTGATTTTTTGTTTTTAAACAGTAGGAGTAGGTTTTTTTTTGTTTTTTTTTTAAGCTGGTATTCTGGTACATAAAGCAGTCACCTATAAAGCTTGTTGCCAGTGTTAATACTCTTCAAGTTCAATATGACCTAAAATATGAAGGAAAAAAAATCTAAATTACAACAGAAAACTTCTTTAAAAATGGACTCTTTATAGTATATTTAATGTATTTTTTCTTAACTGGAAGCCTCTTTTAGAAAAAGATGTTTTTATGTTGAAATTGCATTTTCTAGAATTTACTGTCACTTACTTTTATTTCCTAAATTTTTCTTAAACATCTGGGCACTATTTTTTACATTTTCTCAAATCTTTGCATGTTATAAACCTTCACCACTGCAGAATTTGCTGCTCTCTGATCTTTCATCTTAACACATTTCCAGCCCCAAATTTCACTTCAATCTCACCTCATCTCTCCATACTACATTAACCCCTGGCAATTGCCTTCCAAATGACCCCATTAAGCTGTAATTGCCTCAGCAGGCCTGCACTTTCGCTTGTAATTCTGTACCTCTCATCTCCCAGACGTTCTCTCAGCATCATTTCATGTTCTGGCTCCCTTCACTGAGCTCAGCTTATGACCTCGCTGCACCATGGCCGAAATGACTACTAAAAGCATAACAGAGACGGAATTCCATTACTTATTTTTAAAAGTTCTCTGGTGCCCTAATGTAATATTCTTTCGGGACTGTTGTCAAGGATACCAAGCACCGGCCATTAAAACCTTTTGTTTTCCAAGGCATTCCGTCTTTTATTAATAAATAAAGATAAAGATAATGTGCATCCAGCCAGTGGAAAGTCAGGGCATGTTTGCAATTTTCTCTCTCTATTCCAACCTTATTCTGCCCATAATGTTTAGGAAATACAGATAATAGAAAAAGTCTTTTTAAAATTCTCCATGTGTCCCATAATATCACACCAGATCCAAAACAATATAGGTAAGAATTAATTAGCATATACATCTAAAGGCTTGAGACCACTCCTTTTAAAATTTTATGTAAATTACACACTCATATTTAAGTAATCACATGGAGACATTTTATGACATTACTTTATAAACAAAATTTGCAATCACTCCATGTTAGAATGTTCAGTCTCTTATGAGTAAATGAAATTCCCAATGGACAGTCTCAGAACAGTAGAACCAAATAACAAGGAAAACCTTATTAAATTCTTCAACTCGGCTTGTAGATATTCTAGGGAAGTCTATATTCATCAAAGGCAGAAAAAGGAAAAGAAAACATCTTAATATTTTAGGATCAGGAAATCAGGATAAGTCAATCAAGCACCATTAAAAGTGAAAAGGTGACACTTCTTTAATATGAAAGCCAAGGACAGCCTCAGTAAAACTCAGTGCAAAGCTAGAATTGACATTAAAATTGAAGGCTGAATTTTGTACACAAGAAAGACTACTTTTCCCTCTGTAAGCTAAAGATGAAGATTTGGAGCATATTTGAAACAAATTCTAAATGCAAAGCTCACAAGCTCCAATAAAAGTAAACCAAGCAAACAAAAAATCAACAATTAAAAAAGGCCTTTAGAAATCAAACCAATAAAAATGGCCAACTAAGAGGCAAAGCCCACAAAACTGGGCATGAATGAGGCACGGTAGGCAAGCCTTCAAATGGAAGTTGCATGCAAAGGAACTCTGGCAACTAATCCCCATAATCTTGGGTCAATATTGACCTGTTTTACCCTAAACTTCAAGGGCTCAGGTCTAAAAACTGCCTTGTGCAATTCTCTTTAGTCCTCTCCTATCAATGAACACCATTAAGCTAATACTCTCTGCTAAATGCCTTCAAAAAAAAAAAACAAACACATTTTTTTAACCGAAGCTGCTATTAAATGCAAAATGAAAACATTGGGTGTGTAAATTTCTCCTTACTGGAAGACTGAGAAAGACTGAACGGAGAGGGGTGAATTCTTTTATGCATGTAATAGTTCAGAAAACTGATATGATGTCAACATGAATGTGTTTTACAATAAAATTGGGTGTCAGAGCCAGAATGGATTCACTGTCTCTGCAGGCCAGAGCATGGCCACTGTTGCCTAGAATTGAGTAAAGTTGTCAACTGAACTGATGTTTAGCTTCAGTGAGATAGCCTGAAAGAGAAGAGCTAGCACAAGGAAAAACTCAATGAAGCAACTTTTTGCTTTAAAAAAACAGCTTATATTTCTAACCCCATCTTAAGGAGGTCAGTTACTTTACCATCTGCAGGTGGAAGATAAATTGACACTTCATCAAAAAATAAAGATATAAATTAAAGCCTTCAAAATTAGAGCTTGGATACAATATAAGAAAATACATGCTTTCTGAATTATAAATCTCTTATAAAATCATTTCATATTTCAGAGAGAGCACTGTCTTTAAATTCTGCATCTGGATTCTTGTTAACAGTGCATTAAAAACTTCATTAAAACGCAAAGCACTGAGGTCAAACTGTTTCTACCCATTTAAATTGTTCCACACTAAACCAAAGCCAGTTTACTACAGCATTCTTCTAAAATTAACTCCAACACCCAGAACAGTTAAGAAATCAACTTAATCTCCCTTGATTCTGTAACCAAGACAATCAATTCTGCCTACAGTACAGGAAGCAAGCACTGCCCACCCAACAGCATTCTGAACAAAAGCTGGCTGTGCTAGAGGCCCTGCAAGCTCAACACCAAAACAAGTCATACATAGCCATACAACAGTAGTGCTATACTCCAGAGACTTCACTCTTTTTCTTTCTTCTCTGTCACTGGACAAACGGAGGTAAGACAACACTCTGGGGATGAAATAGCAAAGAGGAGGAAAAGCAGAGTGGTTATAAATGTCCTGTTGCAACAGTTACGTACATAAAAATCCAGCCATGCATTTCTCTGGTGCCTACCATATCACAGGTCCAAGGCAAAAAACACAGTACCTAGGGGGTGCTAGATTAACACAAACAGAAGAATAATACATTTCTCCTATCCCCCAGAAACAAGCATTAGCCAAGTCGGATCTTAAAAACACTGCCACAAAATACTTGAGTTTTCAACAATGAGAACAAATTTAATTATAGTCAGCTAATCATTCAAATGGTTTAGGATCTAAGGCTATGGACTTAGAATTTAGATAGACTTGGGAGCAAGTCCAAGCTCTACTACTTAATATTGAGGTGACCGTGGGCAATTAATTAAACCCTCTAGGTGTTAGTTTCTTCACGTGAAAAACAGGAAAAACCAAACAAATCACTTGATGCATGTAAAGAGCCTATCACAGTCCCTAGTATATATGGTGGGCCGTAATGTTAGTACATAATAATGTAATGATTTCTCAACAGTAATATACTTAGATGCTTCACAGTAATTGGGCTAGCGTGGTCAACAAAAACCAAAAAACTGTGAAGCTCTATGCGGGCAATAACAGTAACAAATTGAACAACTTAAAATCAAACAAGCAAATAATTCCGCAAAGAAGGTACCCTTTTGGGTTTACACTGTTACCTCAACTCCCTTCACAAGGTTTTTTTGTGGCAATTCAATTAGAATGAGATTCAAAAGAAAGAGTAAGGGCAAAGAAATCATCCTGTAATATAAATACTTCCAGTCTTTGTCCTTTACCCAATACATACATAAACATCCCAAAAAGCTATTTAGCATATTTTAAAATTAACATTTTTCAAATAAAAATTTTCTTGATAGAGAAAGATACAGTACACTACTATTATAAAATTATATTAATGCACCAATAAGATCAAGGAGTTAGGAAAGAAAAATGGCCAATTCTTCAAAGGAAAGGAGAAAAATTTACTTGGAGGTTTAGCTATCGCTAAGGGATGGAATGTGTGTTAGGAGTCACTAATAAGCCCCTAAAGCATATATAATATAAAAGCTAAGCAGAAAAGGCTAGAAAAAAGATGTTACCTATTGTTACACATTCCCTATAAGAAACAATTGCTAAAAAAACTGATGTGTATGGAGGATAGCATTATTTGCATATGATCAGAAGAACATTATTAAATAATTGCATTGTAAGTGTCATCTAAAACAAAACGGACACATTTCCAGTGCTTTAAAAGAAAACCCCATCCTGGAAAAATTCCTTCTTTATTCCAAAGTTGTTTCCACCTGCAGAAAAATTTCCTGGAAGACACTTTACATACCAGCAATAACAAGTCACAATTATTTATCTTCATTATCTTCTTTACTATTTAAGATAAAAAGCCAAAGGACAGGTCTGTGAACACAAAAAGCGTAAAAACAATCCCTCTGCCAACACCCATATTTACAAAGAGGCATCTGAATGGCCCACTGTCCAAGTGCTCCCTGTAGGCCAGAAATGAGCATCACAAGATTGACAAATAACAGAACATTGTATTGGTCTCTTTTTTTTTTTTTTAAAGATTTTATTTATTTTTATTTGACACAGAGACAGAGAGCACAAGCAGGGGCAGAGGCAGGCAGAGGGAGAGGGAGAAGAAGACTCCCCGCTGAGGGGGGAGCCCGATGTGGGACTCGATCCCAGGACCACGGGATCATGACCCGAGTTGAAGGCAGCCGCTCAACCAACTGAGCCACCCAGGCGCCCCTGTATTGGTCTCTTAAAGCTTTTGCTTTATACTAAGAATTTTAAGCCAGCAAAATACTTCTAAATGGAGTATAAATGTATTACATGTCAGGAGTTCATTATCTCAATTCCATAAACAGGAAGGTCACTGAAAAGACAATTTTGGAATGTTTAAAAATCATATGCCAACAATATCCCTTTCGCTTACCCTTTCTCCAGTCTTTGATTTCTTATTGTCCACGCAATGTATATACTTGGACATTATACCGTCATCCGAAACTAAACACATCTAAAACATCTTCCCTAACTATCCTATCAGAGTCAGCAGGACTGATATGCTCTCTGGCTTCCAAGCTTTTAATCTCCCCATAAATCTTTGGCTTTTCTCCCTCTGTCTGCTCACGTTAAATCTTGCTAACTTTTATTGTATAAGGAGTTACATCTGTTCATCCAATACTGGAATTTACAACCTAACTACCTGGTAACCAGTGCTTGCCTCTACCCTCAGTCTTTCCATTTATCCTTCATTTCCTAGAATCCTGTTTCTTAAGAATTATTTTCCATTTCATCCTTTGGCAAGGGCAGATAAAGAATTATATGAATAAAATTAGCATTTGTTGAGCATCTATTATATCTCGAGAACTCCTATGTATTTTCTCATTAGCACCTTCAATCTCACTGAAGTTAAATTTGAAGTAGGTTACATGTATTGGGTGAGTGAAAGGCAAAGAGAAAGTATTTTTATTACAAGGTTATTCCTTTATCTTTCCTCTTTCTTTTGAACCTCATTCTAATTCAATTACCACAAAAAAAGACATTAATTTACTCAATTTATAGATTTGTACAAGTGACAGATCTTCTGAATCTGAGTATACTTCTCTTTATATATCATATTGCCTCTTGATTCTTCAAACCTACAACAATGAATAAGATTCACTTGATTCTCACCTCAAAATTACCATTAATAGTAGTAACACACATCTACTAAACACCTACTATGTACAAGACACTTGGCAATACGCTTTCATGCACAATTCCATTCAATCCTCACAACTGGGGCGCCTGGGTGGCTCAGTCGTTAAGTGTCTGCCTTTGGCTCAGGTCATGATTCCAGGGTCCTGGGATCGAGCCCCGCATCGGGCTCCCTGCTCAGCAGGGAGTCTGCTTCTCCCTCTTCCTCTGCCTGCTGCTCTGCCTACTTGTGCTCTCTCTCTCTCATTGTCAAATAAATAAATAAAATCTTAAAAAAAAAAAAATCCTCACAACTACTCTCTGAGGTTAAGCACTATACTAAACTCCACTTTAGAATTTAAAAAGTAACACAGAATGGTTATTAAGTACTTCTTCAGGGCAACCTAGCTGGGAAGCAGTGAAACTGGGCCCCAAGTCTAGGTCTCTGACTCCAAAGCTCATATCCTGAACCATTCTTCTCTCATGAGTGTTAAGCACCACAAAAAATCTCCATCTTACCTTGCTGCCTTCATGTTTTCTTCTACCTTGGCAAAAATTTGTCATCCCTTATATATGACTTCCTTGGAAACTCTAACACTCTCAAAACAAACAAACAAAAAATCCATCTCCTTTCCAACTTCAAAATTCTACTTTATTCTCTTAATCCCATCAAACCTTCTTAGATTAGTACCATACATTTGAAGTCTAGATAATACAGTACCAGCCACCACTCCCGGCCTTTGTTCTCTCCACATATTTTCTGCTTTAGTACAAACAGCTAGTGTTAGATACATTTTGTCACTTGACACCAGCAGAGTCCAATTTAATCTTATGAAGAACAAAAAACATCAAGTTGCAACACGAGCAAACAACGGACTTAATTATATTTACGTAGATAATTTGTTTATATACTAAGAGTGTGATTTGATAGGAGATTTTTCATAATCCTGCAATGTATATCTTCTTACCATTTCCCATTTGTAGCCCAAATCTTCTAGTCTACCAAAATATGTCTGGAGTTTCTGATGATACTAAGGAGCTATAAGCTGAGCACTACAAATCTGGAGGCACTGTGTAACTTAGTACAGCAATTGTTGATATGGATTGCAAAATTTTCTTTAAAATTGTGAGAACAAGAACCTATTGTCCAAAGTGTTCTTGGAAAAAAAGGGAAGAGAAAAGAAGAAAGAAAGGATGGGAAGTCTGTTTTTCCTCAGAGTGCCAAATACACAGCATTAGCTCTGCTATTAGAATGTTTTCATCTACAACTTCAACAGGGCAAGCCCAACCAAGGATTCATCCTTTTTGCTACCTTTTGGAAAATCTTAACAAAACAAACACTATGAATGTTCTTAAGATCTCCACTATTTGGAAAAATAAACCGTAGAATAGATCAAAATGACTCTTTATTAACCTTAATTATACCATCTAGATTCCTTTTAAAGCATATTTTCTTTTTAACATTTTTAATATAAGGTCATTTCATTCAAAATGCAAAAAGTACAACATTTTTAAGTCATTTTCCTGTTCCTGAATGCAAACCCCTGTTCTCCTCCAGAAGCAAATAATGTTACATGTTTCTTATATATGTCTGGAGATAGATAAATAGGTACACACACACATACAAATACACACACACACACACAAAATAAGCACGTATTTCTATTAATTTTCCTTTATTAGACGTAGATGTATTTAATACATATACACATTGCTCTGTACCTTAATTTTTTTTATTTAACATATTCTAGAAACTGGTCTATATTAGTGCATAACAAGTACATAAAGAACTTAATCATTCTATTTTATGGGTTACAGTATTACAATGAATGGAAGTAACATTATTTATTTAACTAGTCCCCTAACTAATGAACATTTAAATTATTTCCAAACTTATACTATTTTAATGAGTGCTACAATTATCTTTGAATACATATAAGAATAGGCTAAATTCCACGAATTACAATTGCTGGGTCAAAGGATTATGTACTCTTAAAATTTTGATAGATATTGCCAAATTGCCCTCCAAAGGAGGTTATACCAAATTACATTCCAACCAGCAATTTTAAAGATTTTATTTCTTTATTTAGAGAGAGAGGGGTAGAGAGAGCATGAGTGGGGGGAGGGGGAGAGCAAGAGAATCTCAAGCAGACTCCCTGCTAAGCGCCCAGCCTCGCAGGATCTCACAACCCCGAGATCATGACCTGAGCTGAAATCAAGAGTCAGAGGCTTAACCAACTGAGCCACCCAGGCACCCCTCCCATTAGCAATTTTTAAAGTGACTGTCTTGACACCCGTCTCCATCACTGTTAACATACTTTTTGATCTCTGCCAATCTGATAGATGAAAAATGGTAGCTTGGCACAGTTTTACTTTGTTTTGACTCTTGAAAGTCAGAATGTAGTGATTAACAGTATTGATTTTGGGGTTCTGCCACTCAGTTGGCTCTGAATTCACTGTGCAACCACGGGCAGCTAACTTAACCTCTGTGCCACGACTTCCTCATAAGTCAAATAGGGGTAATAACACTCCAATTTCAAATGTTCTTGTGAAAATTAGATGAGTTAATACGTACAAGGTGCTTAGACTTGTGTTTGGCACATAATAAACACTTGATAAGTGTTTTTTTTTTTTTCCTTATTTCGAATGAGGTTGGACAATTTTATTTGTATGTTTAAAGAGTTATTTGTATTGGGATACCTGCCTGGCTCAGTTGGTAAAGCATGAGACCCTTGATCTTGGGGTTGTGATTTCAAGCCCCATGCTGGGTATAGAGATTACTGAGAAAAAAAAAAATTTTTTTTAAGTTATTTGTGTTGCCTTTTTTGTTAATTGTCTCTGCATATGTTTTATCTACATTTTATTGGATTAGAATCCAAAATATACAGAACTGTTATCAATCAATAAGAAAAGCCAACCTAATAAAAAAGTAGGCAAAGGATATAAGTTGATGACAGGAAGGTAAAACCAAGTGGTTCATTTTAAGTCCTAGCCACTACCACATCAGTATTATCACTTTAAAAACTTGTGAAAAGGTGACACTTACTGGAGTTTTTGCTTCCCTTGGTTCCCTCTTCGTTACATTTCTGAGTCTTGATTCACATATTTTCTTCTCTCATAGAAACTTTCCCAGACTACTCTTTCTGAAATCTCCTCCTACAATGCTTCATAACATTTATCATGCTCTGAAATTATTTTATTTATTGGATGTCTCTCTGCACTTAATTGTATAGTCTTTGAAGGCTGCATACTTTTTTTTTTTTTTTAAGATTTTATTTATTTATTTGAGACAGAGAGAATGAGAGAGAGAGAGAGCACATGAGAGGGGGGAGGGTCAGAGGGAGAAGCAGGCTCCTTGCTGAGCAGGGAGCCTGATGCAGGACTCGAGCCAGGGACTCCAGGATCATGACCTGAGCCGAAGGCAGTCGCTTAACCAACTGAGCCACCCAGGTGCCCTGAAGGCTGCATACTTGTCAGCCATGTTCACTGCTGTATTCCGAGCACCAAGAAGACTCTCTGGCTCAGAGAAAGCAAGCAGTATTTATCTGACTGATAATGCTATTAAAAGTTAAACTAAAATTGGAACCCTCATACAGTGCAGATGGGAATACAAAACGGTGCAGCCACTTTGGAAAACAGTTTGGCAGTTCCTCAAAGGTTAACCATAGAGTTACCACATGATACAGCAATTCCACTCCAGGGTGTATTCCCAAGAATGATGAAAATATATGTCCATACAAAAATTTGTACACAGTGTTCACAGCAGCATTATTCATCATAGCCAAAAAACTAAAACAACCCAAATATCCATCAACTGATAAATGCATAAATAAAATATCCATTCAATGGAAAATTATTCTGCAATAAAAAGAAATGAAATGTTGATACATGCTGCAACATGGAAGAACCTTGAAAACATAATGCTAAGCCAATCATAAAAGACCATATATTATATGACTCCATTGATTTAAAATGTCAAGAATAAGTAAAAATATAGAGACAGAAAGCAGCATAGTAGTTGCCTCGAGCTGGGGGAAGGGGGCAATTAGGAGGAAATGAGTATGGGGCTTCTTAGTCTAGATGGTGATGAAAATGTTCTAAAATTGATTGTTGTGATGGTTGCACAATTCAGTGAATATGCTAAAAAAAGAACTGTCCACTTTAAGTGGGTGAATTGTATGATATGTGAATTATATTTCAAAGGAGCTGTTATTTTTAAAAAGTTAAACTGAACAAAACTGAATTCCGATGCCTGACACACAAGGAATGGAGACATCAGTACTACTTTGCCGAAACTGATAGGTGGAAATGGGAGAAAAAAATGGGGGGAGGAAGGGAAGGGAAAAAAATCTTCTTTTTAAAGTGCTAAAACCATTCTATTGCCTAAAAAGATTATCTCTTCGTAGATAACCCAATTTCATTTTTCTTTTCTTCTCCAAAAATAGAGTCTGATCTAGAACTGTAAAACATTTGCCTTATTTTCTTTTGCCCAAAGCTCTCCTTATAAACCTCATCCGTAGCAAATGTGAAACCAGTTCTCTACACACCACCACGCTGTAGGCCTACACTGCTTCTTGGCATAATGCTGAGACAGGGCAGGACATCAGGAAAAGTGAGTTTTCACTTGTGAGTTATAATACTGATGAGGGGTTCAGGCAGTGGGAAGGACAGCATTCTATTATGCAGCACCATTCTGACACTTCCCTAAGAATTTGGAAGCCATATATATGTTATGGTAGCACACGCTCTAATTCCTTCATCTTTAATAAAGAACCAAAGATGAGACACCATTTAAATATCTTTCTCGACCTTTTAAGCTCGTGTTTTGCAAAATAATTTAAGAATCTCTACAGATAGGGCGCCTGGGTGGCGCAGTCGTTAAGCGTCTGCCTTCGGCTCGGGTCGTGATCCCAGGGTCCTGAAATCGAGCCCCGCGTTGGGCTCCCTGCAAGGCGGGGGGCCTGCTTCTCCCTCTCCCGCTCCCCCTGCTTGTGTTCCCTCTCTCGCTGTCTCTCTCTCTGTCAAATAAATAAACAAAATCTTTTTAAAAAAAAAAATCTCTACAGATATCCCATAATCGGTGCAAATGTTTTATGAGAATTAACCTGAGTATAGACAAGGTTGATTTGTGTCTTGTGCCCCAACCTAAAACTTCTTGGTTGAAAGTACTCTGCAAGCTGCCTGGGAGGGCCATGTTACAAAAAGTTTCTAGAAGGTAAGTACGGTGTACATAGGAAAGGCGCAGCCTTAGGAGCCACATACAGATCAGTTTGAATCCAGCACCACCACTTATTAGCCATGCTACCTTAGGCAAGTTACTTAACTTTGCTATTCCTCAATTTTCTAACCCATAAAATTAGGATAATACAAATTTATGGTGGTATCATGAGGATTCGGCAATAAAATATGGTATTTTTTTCATTATCAGCACATTCTTGGCATTTTGCAGGAACTTAAAATACTTAAATACTAATTTCTTCTCCCTACTTGCTCATTTTCCTAATCATACCTCAATAATTAGTACCCAAGGATAAAGCTCAAAAGAAATCTTTCTTAAACCAGGTTGCATGCAAAAGCACCTCAAAGCAGTATCATACAGTGGTTAAGATTACACAGACCTCGAAATTTCCATAAATGAGAAAACAGCAGTATAGGTATTTTTTTTTTAAATCTCACAAAATTTTGCCATTAGAACCAGAGAGAGCAACCAGGAAAAAGAATAAACCCACCCATGACATCTTCTACAAAAGTAGGTTTCAAGGAATCCCCCTAAATCCTAGAATACAGATAGACATGGCTAAAACACATCCAATAGCAACAAGTGGGGAGAGCAACAAGAAGTATAAAAGCGGTAGCCACTGAACCCAGAACTCATCAACAAAAAATCACCCCAAAGAGAAAAGGACCAATGTTATGTGGGATCCCACACGAATAAAGCTGAGACCAACTACTGGGACTGGAAGGGGTCCATATAGGCTCCAACTCAGGAGAGGGAACCATTTTAAAAACTAAAGACTAATTAAATGATATAAGTCTATCAATCTGACCTCAGAACACAGCAAGGGACACCTGGCTGGCTTAGTCAGTAGAGATGTGACTCTTGACCTCAGGGCTGTGAATTCAAGCCCCATGTTGAGTGTAGAAATTACTTAAAAAAAATAAAATCTTAAAACACACACAGAGGTCTGTTTGTGAATCCTTAGGGAGATACAATGAAAGGACCTCCCCCAAAAAACTGCAAGAAGACTTTAACTTGATTCAATAAGTCTATTGTTATTTTGAAACCATTACAGATATAATATACGATAGAGAAAATAAGTAATTATGCTACCTTTGCTAGGAATCCAATTTTATCATAAAGGAGATAGAAGATCAAAGAAGTTAAGTAAAACCCCTATAATCTTACACTTGAATTAGAATTATCAATTTGAACTCACTCCCCTCCCCTTTTCCCTAAAAGCAAACAACTTTGTAGCAATAAGTACCCATATTGTGGTATTTATCTATTATTCCTCAATAAAAAGAACCATGACTCTTTGTGGAGAAATGATAGATTCCAGGTCTAACACAAGGAATATACAAGATGAGCCTGGCATATTTTGTTGTGCCAGAAAGTAGAAAGCTATAAAAGCTAGTAATAGAGTCTTGTCAAAAGGACACGGGAGCCATCTAGAAAGGGCTCCCACTGGATAAATGTGGGACAATTTCAGCATCAAAAAGTATAATGCCCATGGCAGATATACCTGTGTTGAGCATAGCAAATGGATAAACTTGTTGAATCACTATGTTGTACACCTGAAACTAATGTAACATTGTGTCAATACCTCAATTAAAAAAAGTACAGTGCCGGCAATTAATTAAAACACACTGAAATACTAAAAACCAAGACTTCATAATAACTACTAAAAAATAAAAAGAAGAAAGAAAGAAAGAACACACCACTGGAAAATACTAAGGCACTACCTCACTACTCTAGAAACTGATAATTAAAGGGAAAGAATTAAGCATTTTATACTGCCTTTCCAGTATGAATTACATTTCAGTATTACCAAGTAGCCTACTATTTACTAATGGAGCAAATAAAGCTCTTCTAAAGAATTCTGGCTAATAGAAGGAATAAAATAATTGGAAATTACCATTCTCAACTCCTAAGAAATTCAATAATTCAAGCACTGATCATCCATGGATGGTAAAACCATTAGGAGAAAAAATGATGAATGAGGAACTTCACAGTGGAAGGATCAGGCTGGCACTACTGGAATCCACTGATCAATCTTAGCATTACAAAAAGTAAGACAAACTTTATGACTGATGTGATACAATATGAATCTAATCAAACTTTTTTTTTAAAGATTTTATTTATTTATTTGAGAGAGAGAGAATGAGAGAGAGCACATGAGAGTGGGGAGGGTCAGAAGGAGAAGCAGACTCCCCGCCGAGCAGGGAGCCCAATGCGGGACTCGATCCAAGGACTCCAGGATCATGACCTGAGCCGAAGGCAGTCACTTAACCAACTGAGCCACCCAGGTGCCCTCTAATCAAACTTTTAGATCTAACTTCCAATCTAGAAGAAATTCAGAGAATAGAGGCATAAATTAAATAATGCCACAAGAAAGTAATCAGCAAAATATAGAATGTGAGGCATTCTACAGGTTATCCATTCTGGCAACAAGTCAGTGGTACTGGAAAAGTATGGTGGTTGTGGTGGGGATTGTCTAGTGTCTAACTATTCTAATTTAAAAGATAGTAAAGGGGTGCCTGGGTGGCTCAGTCGGTTAAGCGACTGCCTTAGGTTTAGGTCGTGATCCCAGGGTCCTGGGATGGAGTCTCACATCGGGCTCCCTGCTCAGCGAGGAGCCTGCTTCTCCCTCTTCCATGCCCCTGCTCACGTTCTCTCTCTCAAAAAAAAAAAAAAAAAGATAGTTAAAAGTCATAACAATCAGGGGCACCTCAATGGCTCAGTCAGTGGAGCTTGTGACTCCTGATCTTGGGTTGTGAGTTCAAGTTCTACATTGGGCATAGAGATTACTTTAAAAAACGAAACAAAATATTTTTTAAAAGAGTCATAGCAATCAAATACAGTAAATGGACAATTCTGGATGCTGATCTAAACAACCCAACTGTAAAAAGACATACGTTAGACAATCGGGAAATCTGAATAGATATTAGATGCTATTAAGAAAGTCTTGTTAATTGAAGACCTTCTTGTTAATTTTGTAAGGTGTAATAGTGGCATTGTCGTTTATGTAAGGAAGAAAATACCTTCTTTAAAAGCAAACTGAAGTATTTAGGGATAAAATAACATGGTGTCTAGAGTTTGCTTTAAAATATTCTAGCAGGAAAAAAGTTGTAGGAGAAGATATGAAACAAGTATAAAACATTGATGGCAATTAAGTCTGGTTGATGGTTATATAAGGGTTCACTGTACTCTCTACCTTCTTATATATTTGGAAATTTTTATAATAAAAAGTAAAACAAACAAAAAACAAGAACAACAAAAAAGTAAAACATAAAAAACAATGAATAAAAAACAATACAACAACAAAAAAAGAACAGTATGAACTCTAGAATCAGCTGCTAGGGGACTGAATCCTAGCTCTATCATTTATTAATTATATGACTTTGGGTGAATCATTTAACTTCTTTAAACATGGTTCACCTTCCTCAAATGGGGGAAATAGTACCCTATTTATTAGGTTTGACTAAGATAATCCATATAAAGTAGACAGAATGTTTCTAGTACATTAAAAAAAAGTCCAGTAAGTGTCAGCCATTGTCATCATTATGATTATGCTATTGTAGAGGATACGGTAGCAAAGACTCCTGAATAGTTCTTTATGTAAAGGGCCAATGTTTATTTTTTATCAAAATTCATATTTCTTTTTCAAAAGCACAGATAAGGGATAGGTTAAATAGGTCATGAGGATTAAGGAGTGCACTTGTTGTGATGAGCACAGGGTGTGTTGTATGTAAGCACTGAATCACTAAATTGTACCCCTGAAATGAATATTACACTGTATGTTAATTAATTGGAATTTTAATAAAAACTAAAAAAAAAAACCCACAATAACACAAAAGCACAGATAAATATACAATACCAAACATCATAAATATTTTAATATCATAAATATTTTCCTTTTCTATTATTTAGCTTTTTGAAAATTAATAAATACAAACATGCCAATATCACAAAGGTCTATTGTTTCAAATTTTATACTATTCTTCAGTTAAATTTAAGTGACACAGTGTTATCAATATTTTATCTAAATCCATGGTTGTATTTTTACATTTAAGTTTTCCCTAAAAATGATACATAGTAGAAGATATTTAGCTAATAGCAAATCTAAGCAACATACAAAGCAACCTTTTTTCAACTAATCAACTAAAATAGAAATATTTTCCTTGTTTCTAAACAAAATCAGTTTGGTACTTATAATACATATGCTTTCCATAGTACAAAAAATCCCTTTTGTAAATAAAAAATTATACTGAAGTCTACAGAGCTGAGGCAACTGATAAATTTTTCCTTTCACTTTTAATCAGGCTTCCTGTTGTAAGAGCTCAGCAGACAGTGACGCGAGACACTGCCTCCCAACTTCGGTTCACCTTTGCAGTTCCACAAGGGACACCATGTCAAGATTGTTCAGCTTTTTTGATGAGTGCTGCGTGGGTAACTAATGTGTAAATGCAGATACGTATAGAAAGCAGTTTTGACAGTGATGTATTGCAACTGGTTCCAGATGTCGGTAAGGGATGCTTGGCCAGGCATTTGGGGCTCCACTGCCACAGAACGGTGCCGGGACAAAGCCAATCTTCAAAAGACCGTGGCACTTTAATTCTTCAATTAGAATCTTCTTAAAACAATTACTTTGCTTTTGTTCTTTCAGGAAAACACTGAAATATTTGTACTTTGTTGCTTGTTTTTAAATTTAAGGAAAGGGAGATTGAAATATTGAGCATCCTAACAGTTTGGCTGAAAGGAAAACTTCCAAGCAAAGTGCTGAGATACTCAAAAATAAACATATATTCATGTCATATAATGAGAATATAAACTAATTGCACCAAAACTTGAATATGTACAGAAATTTACTGATTAGCAAAGTAAACATTGAGATTACTCATCTAACAATATTAGGATTCCTCAAAGATTATCAATATTAACATGGTACATGTTAATTGGAAATCATATCAAGTTTATCCCTCTCTTTTTGCTGTCTATAAACTTGACAAGTGTGTATTAGCTAAAGAAAATGTCCCGCAGTTGCCCTGACTTTAAGAACCAAATGATAAATTTTCTAATCATGTATTTCCAGAACAAAATCCTAGAAAAGAAGGACTGACAAGCAGCACGTGAATAAATGAAATTTCTGGTCCATTGGTTAATGAAGTGCAATAAGATGTATACAAAAATTCTAAAAGAGAAATACATTATTACAGTCATGCAATGAATAGCCTTTAACCTTTAAAATTGATAAAGTTGCACCTTCTTCATGAAAAATGTTGTAGCACAGCTCCAACATAAGCATTTGGTCTAATGGGAATTTTTTCAAACAACCTGTCTGTCTCCCTCTTCTTTCAATACCAAACTCCCAGCTCCAATCAAAAATGCTCTCGGGGGATCACCTACAGCTACATTCTCTCCATGTGGTTTTGCTATAAGGCATTTTCTCATTGATCAAGGGAACTGCAGAAAGCATGCATTCTGTTTATCCTAGAACAAAGAAGGTGACTTAGGTATACTGATTTTCAGTATCAAACCAAAGGTTTTGAAATACTTTTAATAGAAATAAGGGCAAACAAATCTGTCAGAATGTTTAGAACTCTGTCCCTTTTGATTTCCTAATGAATTGGATAAATTGGACATTCTAAAAATACATTACAAAAGTTTTAATATGTGAGAGAACCCTTGTGGTCAATAACTTTCTGTTATAAATAAATTGTTTACTATAGCCCGAAGCTGCTATGTTTGGTCTGATATAACTTGGTATGCTAATTGAAAGGTTAAGAGTAGTTTTAAAAACTGACCAATCTTATTTTTCCAGATGGATCATCAAATTTATTTCTAACCTTGCATTTAAATGATCAACCACTAAAATTTTATTACAGGCTTAGACTACATTAAAAAATGGTGCCAGATAGCAGAAAAGCTGTAAAGTATTTATTCCCATCTCCCTCTTTTATAGGGTTCTGTTATGACAAATCTTTATTGTGACATGCATATCAACACGCCACAACTTAAAACAACCTTAATTTTGGTCCTATCCTAAATATGTTGGTTTTGATTCCTAATAAATTATGTTCAACAAATAAAAGCGTTTGGAGCATTTCTACATAAACCATTAATTACTCTGAAATATGGAAAATTTGTCTAGGCAGTACAATTATATATATCAGATCTGGCAGGTCAAAAACAAAATTATTGCCTAGTAAAAATATGGATGCAAAGTATATTTAACTAAATGACTTTTGTGTTTATCTTGTCAATTTACTAATAACTCAAAATAAATCCTTTGGACAACAAATCAGAGCTTCCAAAAAAGCAAAATACCAGTTACTATCCAACAAAAGTCCAAACTTCAAAGCTACTGATATCTATAATCCAACACATAAAGATATAGACGACTGAAGTCCTAAATGAATTTAGTTTCTGATTCTGAAAAATAAGTGTATAATTCTAGAACAAAGGTATGTATTAAATAGTTTTATTGCTGGTGGCAATATAAACTGGTATAACCACTTTGGGAAGCAATTTAGCAACAGCAAGTAAAATTGAATACTCTATAACCCAACATTTCTATGTACAGGTATACACCTCAAAGAAGTTCTTGCATGTGGACAAGAATATGTGTGCAACTCCTGGGTATTTACTCCAAAGACACAGATATAGTGAAAAGAAGGGCCATATGCACCCCAATGTTCATAGCAGCAATGTCCACAATAGCCAAACTGTGGAAAGAGCCGAGATGCCCTTCAACAGATGAATGCATAAAGAAGCTGTGGTCCATATATACAATGGAATATTACTCAGCCATCAGAAAAGATGAATACCCAACTTTTACATCAACATGGACGGGACTGGAGGAGATTATGCTAAGTGAAATAAGTCAAGCAGAGAAAGTCAATTATCATATGGTTTCACTTATTTGTGGAACATAAGGAATAGCATGGAGGACATTAGGAGAAGGAAGGGAAAAATGGGGGGGGGGGAATTGGAGGGAGAGATGAACCATGAGAGACTATGGACTCTGAGAAACAAACAGGGTTTTAGAGAGGAGGGGGAAGGGGGGATTGGTTAGCCCGGTGATGGGTATTAAGGAGGGCACATACTGCATGGAGCACTGGGTGTTATATGAAAACAATGGATCGTGGATCACCACATCAAAAACCAATGATGTATTGTATGGTGACTAACATAACATAATAAAATTAAAAAAAAAAAAGAATATGTGTGCAAGCATATTTATGGAAATTCAATTCAATTCTGATATGCTATACTGCAACAAATATCCATTTTTCTTTGTCTTTTTTGCTCTCTCAGTTTTAGCTTCAGAGGATCAATCCATGATTGTGGTATCACCACGTTTAATCTAGTAGCTTACCTTATTTTAGAATCTAATTTGGGGTCTTTGCTAGAATATCCTGTAGCTCTATTTAATTTTGCATTGGGAGACAAACTTTCTAAATGTTAACTGTGGGTGGCAATTTCAACTAGTTCAATTCTAGCATAGTATCTTGGAATGAGAAAAGCACTGACATTAATATTTAACTAGTTCCAAAAGTTAGAACATTTAATTCTGGGAGAAAACTGCTCAAGTTGAATATAGTGCAGAGATTCTAGCCTAATAAATCCCTTTATTCACCACAATCTTAGCAAATTCTGGGAATGATTCTTACCTAACAGAAACAATTCAAGCGTCCACCAACAATGAAATGTATATGAAGTTTATTTGCATAATGGAATACTACAAAGCAGTTAAAATGAATGAAACTGATCCACAGGTATCAAACTGCATATGCTCAGAAAACAATGGTGAGCGAAAAGAACAAGATAGAAAACAATATATACATTATATATATTCAATATACATATGTACACACACATATATAATTTATACATATAATACACACTATATATAATTTATATCAATGTTAAAAATACTATGTATTATTTATGAACACATACATATAATAAGTTTTTTAATGCAAAAGAGGAGCATATGCACCAACTGTAAGATAAACACTGCTTTGTGTAGGTAGGTAAGTTAGTGTGGGCTGAAAGTATGGGAAATCTTCAACAATATATAACTGGGTTTATTTCTTATTAAATATATTTTTTTAAAGATTTTATTTATTTGACAGAGAGAGACACAGCGAGAGAGGGAACAAAAGCAGAGGGAGTGGGAGAAGCAGGCTTCCTGCCGAGCAGGGAGCCCGATGTGGGGCTCGATCCCAGGACCCTGGGATCATGACCTGAGCCGAAGGCAGACGCTTAATGACTGAGCCACCCAGGCGCCCCTATTTCTTATTAAATATTTAAAGCAGATATGCCAAAATGCTAACATTTATTAAATTTAGCAGAAGGGAATATGGATGGTTCTGTGCTTGAAATATTTCATAATTAAAAATTAAAATATAAAAATTGCATATACCCTACATGACCCTTTACTTCAGAATTTCTACCAATACCTCATTCACATGCATTCATTTATACACTGCATAATTTTGTTAGGTTAAAAATTGTGCCCATAATTGAAGGACAGAGCAATCTATTCTTCCCAATAAGGTCTTCACACAATAAGTTGAACTGTCTAAATACTTAGCACTGATATTACCATTATTATGTTTTTGTAGCATTTATAATCATAGATATATTTTCAAAGGAAAGATTCCCTTAATCACCAATGACCCTACATTAATCGGTGAATACTCCAGACAAGCTAGAGTCACCAGGCACTTATGATATCTGATTTTCAATCCTGTCTCAAATTTCACATAAAAACATTTTGAGGAAAGAGGAAGGTTACTCCTATCATTCATGACAAATAATTAAGATATGAGAACAATAAATAAATTATTTGGATTTCAAGTAAGGAAGCTTTTTGTTTTCTTTCTTTCTCTCAAATAAAGAATCTTACATATGAAAGATATGAGCCAGGAAATTTTCAGTTAGGTAAGAATCATTCCCAGAATTTGCTAAGATTGTGGTGAATAAAGGGATTTATTAGGCTAGAATCTCTGCACTATATTCAACTTGAGCAGTTTTCTCCCAGAATTAAGTGTTCTAACTTTTGGAACTAGTTAAATATTAATGTCAATGCTTTTCTCATTCCAAGATACTATGCTAGAATTGAACTAGTTGAAATTGCCACCCACAGTTAACATTTAGAAAGTTTGTCTCCCAATGCAAAATTAAATAGAGCTACAGGATATTCTAGCAAAGACCCCAAATTAGATTCTAAAATAAGGTAAGCTACTAGATTAAACGTGGTGATACCACAATCATGGATTGATCCTCTGATGCTAAAACTGAGAGAGCAAAAAAGACAAAGAAAAATGGATATTTGTTGCAGTACAGCATATCAGAAGTAAACAGCTACGTTTACTTGTAAAATGAGAATTCTTACTAAATCAGAGGTTTTCAAAGTGTGGCCCAGGGACCCTGGGACCCCTAAGGCACCCTCAGAGGTCGGGCAAGGTCAAAACTATTTTCATAATATTACTAAGATGTTGTTTCCCTTTTATATGCTTACTTGCCCATGAGTATACAACGAAGCTTACAAGGGGCTTCGTGAAGTGTGTAAGATCACAACAGACTGAATGCAGAGCAGATATAAGAACCCAACTGTTGAAGCTAGACATTAAGAGATCTGTAAAAATTACAATAGCACTCTTCTAATTTTTTCTTTTGGAAACTACAAGTTGTTTTTCATTTTTAAAATGTTATTTATCTCTAAATACAATCAGTTTATTATTGCTACTTTACAGTAAACTAATGCTTAGAAGTTTCTAATATAGTAAATATTGAGATATATTAATCCACATAAGCAAAAGATCTCTACAGTTCTCAGTAATTCTGTGTAGCATGGAAAGGGGTCCTGAAAACATAAAGTCTGGGAACCAATGACCTACATCAGAGTTGATATGAAGATTAAATGAACTAATACATGTAAAGCACTTTTCATAAGGCCTGGCAAATAGCAAGTTCTTAATAAATGGTACCGAGTGCTGTTATATTACAACAGCTGGAGCTACAGAAAGAAAATTTGAGACCAGGGATTCTTGGAAATTTAATTTTCTCCCTTTCTCTAGAAAGGGAGAGGATTAAAAAGTAAAAGTAAAAATGTTTAGTCAAATTTAACTCATCATATAGATTCGAATTTAAATTCTGTCACAATAGGTCTATATATTATCTTTTGAGACCTTGTAAATATTCTTACAAATGAGGAAGGCCTGATTCACTAGACCTAAAATTTACTTTAGAGACTACCACAGAGTTCTCTTTTCCTTTGAGCACTAGGAAAACAACAACAAGAAGCCTATGTGTCCTGTGCCAAGCACAAATTAATTAGGATATTTCATTCTCATGAAATTAAAGGCATACCTTCCTTGCAAATACAGGATCAATACAGGAACAGAGGATGACAGAAATGGAGGGCCCTGGAAGAAGGTTCAGTTCAAGGTCTCTGATTATAGGCATATCTAGCACATTTCCAAAAGAAACCAATAGATAGAGTCTCACAAACGGAGCAGTTCTTTTTCACACTTAGGATCAAGTAGCTCTTCCCACAAAGTCAATCAAAATCTTTACTGCTTTCATTTTAAGGTCACCTCCTTATGTTTCATCTTTTGTTAATAAAGATAAAATTAAGTATAAAGTACAAAGGAAAAATAATAGTGGTAATAGTAAATATACATTTTAAAGAAAAAATAATAATATACAGAAATCAAATACTTGGCATTGATCATATAAAAATCCTTCAACCCTTTTTAGCCTTCTTTTCTCTGATTATAATACCTCCCAAATCTCTTAACTTTCCCCCACTGGATCTATAGTTCATTCTCTTACCATTCCTTTCTACTTCTAAACTCCAAAATTAAAATGTACTGGATCCTTTTGAATTTTTCTTAAAAAGCAAAATGATCAAAGTAGCTACCACAGAAATTCAGAGGCACTAATAGACTAATTATAATTAGCCTTCTAAAACTATCTTAGGAACCATGTGGCATATAAAATTGTCCCTAAACCTAACATAGAAAACATTCTTTAAAACTATCACCAAAAAAATATGATCTCTCCTCTTAAAAAAGAGCAGTATTAACATTATGTAGGTTAAGTTCAGTCTTTTTGAAACTATCTTTGCAACTTAAAATCCACATTAAGATAAAAGAAATGAACAGCGTTAACACACAGAGGTGCATAAAGTCCACTTTCTGAGTAACACAGACAAGTGAATAAAAATAAATACAGAGTCATGACAACTTTTTAAATAATGTGTATATTTTTATATACTACAGTGACTGGGGTAAATTTGAAAATATTAATAATCAGCAGTGATGATAGACACTTACAGAGGGAACCAGGGAGTGTTCACTTCCCTCCACTTTCCCACAACTGTATTTCTGAATTTTTTTTTTTTTAAGATTTTATTTATTTATTTGACAGAGACACAGCGAGAGAGGGAACACAAGCAGGGGGAGGGAGAGAGGGAGAAGCAGGCTCTCCACTGAGCAGGGAGCCCGATGTGGGGCTTGATCCCAGAACCCTGGGATCATGACCTGAGCCGAAGGCAGACGCTTAACGACTGAGCCACCCAGGCGCCCCTGTATTTCTGAATTTCAAACATCATAGTGGCTTCACAAAATATGGCTGTATTATGAACCTTCACATGCAAGATACATACTTGCTAAATGGGTTTGCCCATAGGCAGTGAGACTTAGTGAATGGTAACAGTTACTAACAAATAAAAATTCATTTTTAGCTACTTAGCAAAAAACAAAAAAACCCACAAGTATATACAAAGTATATACAAATACACAAAGTACACCCAAATAATACAACTGCTGAGACAGTTTATCTATAAAATCCCCAAATTTAACTACTCATTAATATGAATTTCGTAAGTATTTAGTACTGAATTAAGGTTGAGAATGTCACAATGTATTATGTGAAATTTTACGTAATAATCCAATACAATCAGCTACAACACTGAGATGATACCCTATATAAATGTACGGGGAAACATTAATGAAATATATACATTTATTAGATTATACAGACTTTCTTTTACTATGGTCAAATTATAATCCAAGTTAAAATCAAACACAGTTTCATTTTAAAAACTTTTCTGAACTAAAAATTTTTGTTTATAAAAATAATGTCACCTGTTAAATCTGAATATAAAGCATGCTCAGGGAAATATCAAGTTTCAACATTAAGAACTTCATACGTTTTAGCGTTTTGAATGAGGCACTATTCACCTTCAGTAAAAGTTTTATTATTTACGAAGAAAAACCATATCTACATAAGAAATGTTTTTAAACTCTAAAGAAGAACACGCCCCCCCCCCCCAAAGAGTACCTCCTTCAAAAATAATTTTAAGTGATTAGTAAAGAACTTTCCCAGATCTTCTGTACAATAAACCTAAAGGAAAAACACTGTTAAGGCTACCTGTAAGAGCACCTTATACCTTATACTACCACTAACCGGACGATAGGATAACGTCCATTTTTTTAAAGCCACACAGTGTATACACTGAGGTTAAAAATATTTAAACAAAATTTTCCTAACAAATGAAAAATATATTAGGTTTGCAAGCATGGTAGTTTCCTGCCACTGTTTACAACCCACCTTTAAATATTAAACTTTGATTTTACTTATTTAGGAAAAAATTACATAATTCTTCATAGCACAATTTAAAAATAACTCCACTATTAATGCAGGCCCTTTATTTAATCACAGGCTAATTTACTCCTGACAGAAAGTAAATTCCACTATTTTCTGTGAGGCTTTATGAAATTGCCATCATTTTTAATTAATTCTTAATTAAAATATATTACACCACAGCTTCTACCCATCTCTCTTGATATTCTAACATAATCAATTCAAGACCATTTACATATCATTAATTAAAAGCCTTCCTTTCTCATCCTTAAAATCATAATGAGGCTCTATTTCTCATTAGCAGCCTTTAAGGGATAAAATAACAATAGAGTCAAGAATGAATGGTAATTTAAAAAATAATAATAATCTATGCCTTTAAAAATTAGATAGTGGACAGTGTGATTTTCAGGCTTTCTCAACTTTTGGGGAATGCCTGAAATCTTTCTCTCTGTTTTTCAACAACACTGAGCAACAATTGGCTATAATTTGAAACTAATCTTCAAAAGAGATAAAAATTAATTAAATAAGAAATAGCATCTTTGAAACCAGGGAAAACCAAATAGATTTCTATATCTGGACAATGACAAGTCTTACCATGAATGCTACAAACAAGTTAGTTACTATAAAAGAGTGAAAAGAAGACAATTAACATTACCTTGTCTTCATTTCCATTTTTTAAAATTGCCTTCTATTTTCAGAAATGTAACTTAAACCCTCTTTAAGAACCTTCCTTTTAAAAGGATTCTTTCTTCCAATTAAAAGCCCATTGTTAACATCTCTTAAATCTTAAGATGTAATTAGAAAAACATAATTGAAATTTCTATCTCTATGCATTTCTTACTAGTTTACCGCTGTCAGAATGAAGTATCTGTAGTTACATGAAGAACTGAAAGAGAAGCTAGTAAGAAGTTCTATAATTAAACTCCAGAGCTATGATATGTTTTACACATTCTTAAATGAGCTGTGATATATGCTGGTACTATAAAAAGTTATCATTTATTGGTAATGAAAGGTAAAAATTAACCACCTATTCCATGATTTTACCTCTTCTAGAGGCTTTAAAGCCAAATACAGCTTGAGAGAAGATTTATAGTAACTCATGACTTATAACCCACTGTTTTCAATATTTTGCTGTAACTTAAAAAATTAATACAACCTCAAGTACGATTACTTTTATGATTAGTATAAAATAAAATTTCATTGCATTTCTTCTGCTTTGAGCAACTGCAATGGTATTGCCTTGTGCAATACAACCAGAAAAAAAAAAAAAAGACTGACTTAAACCTTAATTTGTTACATTTTTCTGAGTTTATTATTTATAATTATATTTCAAGGCCAAACTACGAACACAAGTGGGAACCAAGTAAGTATCAAAATGTGACCAAAAAAATAATACCACATAATAGAGGCAAAGTAAAACCAGACTCATGTCTTGGAAATTTTATGCAGTCTTATTGTCACCAGCATTAACTATATCTAGGTGCTTCATATCAGGCAAATCAGATTTATATCACTGTCTTCTGTCAAATGCAGGTGCTCCACCACAACTTGTCAAGACAGCCTGTCTGAATCTTCACACGTCAGACAGAATCACAGCACTTGGTGTTTTGGTCTGTTGACAGCAATTTATTTTGATGTGTTGTCACAACATGGAATTCTTCAATGCTCTGCACCATGGTGCCAATAAGTCCCACTCTACTTTTTCCTACTGCCAGATGCTACAGGTTTAGTAAGGGAGGGGGAAAAGTTTTGCCTTACTTTTAAAAACCCCTTTATTAAAGGTCTAAGTAGTTAATTTGAAAGTAGAGAAGAGTGCTAAGCAGAAAAAGCATCTCAAGACATTCCTTAAACCCAGCAATCCAACATCCTGTTTAACAACACAGCCAAATAATCTGGGTGAAGCAAAGCCAACCAGCCTGGCAGGAACAACCAGGGATTCTAAAAATCCTGCAAGTCAAAAATCAGAGTCATACATCCGGAGACTACACAATAGCTTGGGCCGCACATCCAGTGTGGTTGATTGTTTTCTCTGCTCTTTCACAGGGCTCGTTTCAATCCCACAGTAAAAACCTCAACTGAGTACGGTGCAAACATTTATTATGTACCTATGTGTAAAGCCTGGCACTAGGGGATACAAGAGAATGAGATGATGAATGGGAAGAGATTTCTTCTGGGTTTTTTAAAATATATTTTCCAGAAATCTGTACAAATTCTACATTACTTGTCCAAGAATGCAAAATACAACTTACGCAGGAAATAATAATTTAAAAAAACAGTTAATGAAATGTAGCAGAAAATAATAGTCACAAAAAAGCTCAGAAGTTTTAAACTTCATAATCCTTTCCTATTTTATATTTTAACTTTTCAAATTAAAAGCTTTTATCTGAAATCAATTTAAAAATAGTACAGGATTATACTAGATATACATGTTTCCATTTATGCATAAAGATTTGTCAATATCTACATCTAAACCCTTTTCTTATAATCAGGGAAGATAATCCATAGTATTTGAATGTTTCCTATTTCCACATATTTCAAATTCTTCTATTATAGCTAGAATCAAAAACTTCAACTAAAAAATAAAGATCAACATTTTCTTGAAAAATTAAAAAGCAAAACATTAGCTTTCGATTTGGAATTATATAGTGGAAAATTCAAGATTAAAGAAAGTGTTTGTCAAATTGATAACATTTTAAACAAGCTAGTATATGCAATGGACCCAAATAATAAAATTCCTCTTTGAAAAAAGGTGAACCACAAGTATAAGCATGACTTAAAAAAAAACAAGTATGGCTATATAATAACAAATAAGTAACACTCATGTGCAAACTTTATAACTCTAAGAAATATTTTATAAGTAGGGACTCTGGTACTATTTATCATCTACAGCTAGGACACACTATAGTCAAAAGACCTTATCTCCATGGAACTCCATTATAATTTTTTTTTAATCCAACAATACTAGTATCTTCCTTGTAAGGTAAGTGGTCAGTAGAGTAAATGGTCTCTTTTTTAAGATTTTGTTCATTTATTTGAGAGAGAGAGCACACGTGTACACGAGCTGTGGGGAGGCAGAGGGAGAAGCAAATTCCCTGCTGAGCAGGCAGCACAACCCAGGGAACACAACCCGGGGCTCGATCCCAGGACCCTGAGATCATGACCCTAACCAAAGGCAGACGCTTAACGACTGAGCCACCCAGGCACCCCGAGTAAATAGTACTTTTTAAACTCCGTATAACAAAATAAATAAATAAGACAAAAGCTATTACTGAGAGTCAGAATCACAGCTGAACAAAGACTCTCAGACTTACAATGGTTCCATTAAATTATATTCTATGAATTCTTAAATTAGATAAGTCTAGTACTACGGCTGCCTTTTGGCACAACTCTAGAAGGCACCATTCACAGAGTACTTTATAAATGGTGCAACCCAGAGTTGTACAACTCAATAAACCTGACTCTAAAGATAGCCTCAATGAAGTTACTCTGTGTGTGTATGTGTGTGTGTTCCTTCCAGAAAAAAAAGAGGTCTATCTATGGCACAAACCTTAGTCTATTCTATAAGAAGGTCACATTATCACATCAATCACAAGTATCCTCTAGCCCACCTCCAAAGTCTCTGGGAAAATAAAGCTTTGAATAGTGTTGGAATATGGGACACAAATACTCCTGATAAAGATCTGTTGCAGGTTGATTTTTACCTAAGTAAATAAGTATGACAAGTAAACAATAAATGTGTATGATACAATATGTGCTATATCCAGAATGCATGTCTAAAGTACCTTAAAGAAACCAATCACACTGACACAGCCAAACTACCTATATGTAGACTCTATAGGTTGGCACTAATAATACCAGCCAACACAGAACAATTCTTCACTCTGGTTTCCTGACTGATTTTGGAAAGAATGGAAAGCTAAGTGGAAAATGTTGTTTAAAAAAATAGCTTGTTTCTCATTTAACAAACAGCTACACATGAACAGGTATATTAACCCGCAGAAAAATGAAACCACATAAGAACCCTGGCTTTTTTTCCAAAAATAGCCAAAAAAGCCCAACCAATTGTTAATCTAAAAAATGAGACATTACAAGAAGACAGAGAATAAAAGAGCTAGTAAAGAGAGCGGAGATTCTATTTCAAAGATGATAACGCACAAAGACCATGGAGGGCGGAAGGAGGCGGAGAGAGAGAGGAAAGACTAAAATAGGGCTAAATAGATTATGTAAAAGCACTTTGAACAGTATAAAAGTACCATAACAATATTCAAGAACAACTTAAGATAACTGAAAAGCCACCTATTACTTTTAGATCCTCTGGTTCAAGATAGTCGACTGAGTACATGTGTTTCAATCTCCCCTCTTCCCTTCCAAATTCCCATTGATAGAACAGCAAAGGGTATAAATCCCTGAGAAGGTAGGAGGGGCTGCAGAAGACCAGGTTTTGATAAATTTCTGGAAGACAGATAGCAAATGAGACTACACTGAGAAATACACCATAGTGGAGAAAACCCAAATTAAATAATGAGAAAGAGTGCAGTGGAAGTAGGAGTCCATTTTCCCAGCAAAGACTGGGAGATGCCCAAAGCTTGGAGAGAGAGCAGCAATGGGAGATGGGGCAGTAAATTAAAAGGTGTGGGTAACATCTGGGCCATTTGGTCCCTCCCCAGTTTCCATACACATACTCAGCCATTGCAAAGAACATCATTTGTCCCTGGGATAAAGCCAGACAACTGTTCTCCAAAGATTAAAATGTAAAATTAGAAGTATAACAGAGGAGTGGATACTAACTTCCTCATCTTACATAATGAAAGTCAAGAAATACAACCTGATGTTGATGGAATCCAAGTTAGAGAATAGATTATTCATGGTGGAAAAATAACCCGTAGCAGAACTAAAAATAATACTGTAACTTATAAAACTGGAGAGTAAGAGAGGAAAGGAGATAGGAGATAGTATAAATAAACCAAATAGTTCACCATGAAAAAAACTACATAGTTTTGGGCGCCTGGGTGGCTCAGTTGGTTAAGCGACTGCCTTCGGCTCAGGTCATGATCCTGGAGTCCCAGGATCGAGTCCCGCATCGGGCTCCCTGCTCGGCAGGGAGTCTGCTTCTCCCTCTGACCCTCCCCCCTTCCCTCTCATGCTCTCTCTCTCTCATTCTCTCTCTCAAATAAATAAATAAAATCTTTAAAAAAAAAAACTACATAGTTTTAAAATAAAATTTAAATTTCGGGTGGGTAACTAGCAGAAAAATTAAAAACAGAAAGATGAAATATGCTCTCTGAAGAGTGAGACTATGGGAAGGATAGAGAAGAGGCTACACAACTTTTTCAACTGTGAAAGGGAAATACTTTTATATAAAAATTATCTGCTAACTACTTGAAAAAGATTCTTTTGAAAATGGATTGACCCAGAAAGTTAGCCTGGGGGACATAAAATCTGGCTACCTACAACCTTTAGAAAAAAAATAGACATAATTCTTCAGATCTTGAGGAAAAATTATCTTCCTAAGCACACAAGTAAGGAAAAAGGAATGGAACTGAGAAATAAGAATGATTTTATCTTTCAGCATTCTGATAAAAGATGAGTCAGAAACGAGGGGCTGTAATTCCCTAATCCTTCAGGCTGAAGAATGGCAATTGGGAATAGTGTTTTCAACCTCAAATTCCTATTCTGGAAGTTAATCGGCTTGAATGGTGGATGGCTTAATTATATAAGGACCACATTAATGTCTCAGAGGAGGGAGAGTGATCTGATAGGAGGTTTTAATTTGAAACACTCTTCATAAAATTAAAAATGAATGCCAAACAGACTATAATCTGTGCCTCTGTGGAGAAGTAAAGTCCAATATAGCTATAAGAATACTAGTGTGATCAATTGGGCTTTAAGGTCAAATTGATCCACTACTAGTCAATAATCATGAATATTATTCATTGGGCACTCAAAAGGGAGTAGTCTCCATTTCTGTTTCAGCTGGTAGGTCTTTCTATAGGTTATTTTCAGGCAATTAGAAGGAGTGCCTATATTTGTGAAAGAACATTTTCAGACTATTCATGTCCTCTGAAATTACTCTATAGGACTAAAAATCCTGGGAGCCAAGTGTATCTAGGTTACAGCACTACTCTTAAATAGAACAGTGCAGTTTGGGAAAATTTGGATCTATTCTCTTCTGTTCTAGAGTTTTACTAGCAGTTTAGCATTCAAAAAAAAGTGACAGACCAAATTGGCAAGTTCAAATCTATATAAAGTTAAAAGCTAACAAGGGCAATAGCTCTTTCTAAAGTATATAGAAGTACAATAACAGCAAGGTCAAACATGAAAGTGTCCACCTTTGGGGGACAAATTCTATCTGCTAATTTTGATCCTTTCATGGCTTTCTAGGATCCAGGACCACTACTGACAGGTATGTTTGCCTTAGTTGTCAGGCTCCACAGCAGTGCTGTCCAGAAGAATGATAATGCGATCCATACAGGTCATTTTAAATTTCTAGTAGTGAAGTTTGAAAAAGTGAAAAGAAACAGATAAAATAAATCTTAATAACATATAAATTCAATATATCCAAATATTACCATTTCAACATGTAGTCAATATTTTAAAACTATTCATGAGATATTTTACACTGTTTTCAGTCTTTGAAACTTGGTGTGTATTTTACACTCACAGCTCACCTCAATTCAAACAAGCCACATTTTAAGTCCTCAATCACCACAAGTGGCTAGTGGCTGAAACACTCTCATTTGAAAAGTTCTCCTTTCAATTGACAGGCATGACTTAATGTCAGTTCCCAAGTCAACTGTAGTTTCCTAATATCATACAGGAACAAGCAGGAGTCCTCTTAGTTGTGATATAAGAGGCCTGACCTCTATTGAAAGAACCAATTGGATTGATGAAATGAACACACTTGCTTGCCTCCACTCCTAACTGAAATCCTACCACAGGGACAATAAAAAGGGAGGGGGAGCACACAAATCTCCAAGAACAAAGAGCATGAGAACAGACAAGAAAGAGCCCCACTCTGTTCCCAGAACATCAGCAGCCAGACCTACAGACCACCCCCACCTTCTTCTCTTCCTTTCCAACTAGGAAATTCGCGCAAATCTCTCAGCGGAACTGACCGACCTAAGAGACACAGATCTGACAGCTGGATGTCCACACATTGAACCCATCACCCTATAGTGAAGACTACCAAAACCAAGAAGCTCCACTCGCACACAGTCAGTTTTCAATCAGCTTTTAAGTGCCTGGAAGCTTATTCTTCCATTCTCAAGCCTTTACTGAGAGCCTATGTGCCAGGTACTATTCTAAGCACTGGGGATACAGTAATGAAAAAAAACAAAGTCCCTCTCTCAAGGAGCTTACATTCTAAAAAAGAATATAGAAGAGAAGTAGAAATAAAGCAGGAATGGAGGATAGAGTGTAATGGGTAGAGGGAAGGAGGAATGTTGTTTTAACTCGGAAAGTCAGGGAGAGTGTCTCTGATGAGGATAGCTTCTAGCAAAGGCCAGAAGGGAGGGTGGGAACCACACAGATAATCTGGGCAAAGAGCGTTCCAGGCAGAGAAGAGCCAGTATAAAACCCCTGAAAGAAGAGTACATTTGGCCTACTGGAGGAACACAAAGAGGCCAGTTCAGCTGGAGCAAAATGAGTGGCAGAGAGTGATGGGGGACAGTATCAGAGAGGCTGAAGTAGGCCACAGCACACAGGCCTTGAAGACTCTAGTTATGGACTAAATTTTTATTTCAGGTAAAATGGTAAGCCATGAGAGGAAGAGTGATATTATCTGATTTATGTTTTGAAAGAATCACTTTGCCAGTTGTGTGAAGAAATGACTGTAGGGCAGCCTGGATGGAAGCAGAGAGATCAGCTGGAAGGCCACTGGAGTGGTCCAAGCAAGACATAAAGGTTGCTTGACAAAAGGAGGAAGAAGTGAGTAGGAGTGAGAGTTGGGTTATGCTTTTGTTTTTGCTTTTAATAATTTCAAACTTATAAAAAGGTAGTAAACGAAGGATAGTACAAAGAGCACTCATACATCCATTACCAGATTCAGCTATTTACCTATTATCAACACTTTACTCCTCTCTATCAAGTTTGTGCATGCATGCATGCATGCACGGACAGACAGACAGACACACACACACTTTTACATACACAAAATTTCTTTTTTTAACCACTTGAGGGGAAGTTACATATATCATGGTCCTTTTCCCCTAAACACTTCAGTATATCCTAAAAAGGCAATATTCTCTTACATAATCACAGTAATCAACTTCAGTAAACTTAACATGATATAATACTTTTATCTAATCTACTGTTTATACTCCAATTTTGTCAGTTGACCCAATCATGTCCTAGCATTTTATCCCCTCCATCTCAGGATCCACTCTAGGATTGGATGCTGCATTTAGCTGCCAATCTTTTTAGGCTCCTTTAATCTGGAACATTTCTAGAACATCTATGACACTGACATTTTTGAAGAATAAAGTCCTCTCCCCCCATTCTAAAATTAGAATGTTTCTCATTTAGGGTTTGTCTGACATTTCCCCATGATTAGATTATGTATTCTCAGGGAGGCACAGGTGATGTTGAAATTTTCTCAGGCTATTACATTTTCCCTTACTGATGCTGTTAATTTGATCACCTGGTCAAGGTACTGTCTAATTTCTACGCTGTGCTACTAACGTTACTTTTTTCCCTTGTCACTCAATCTCTGGGGAGACACTTTAAGACCACACAAATATTCTACTCTTAAACAAAATTTCCCCCTATATTAAAATTTGTTGATGATTCTTGCCTGATCCAATCTTAACTATAAATATTATGCAAAGATGATTTTCCAACTCTAGCAGTCTTTCCACACTTACCAGTGGGTCTCTGCATTTGACTGTTAAGGGCTCTCCCTCTTCACGCATTTATTTATCTGTCCCTGATCAGTATGAATTCATGAATTCTTATTTTTTCCAATGGTTTATAATTCATTTCTGTATTTAACTATTTTGGAGTTCAAACTGTCCCAGATTTGGCAAGTGGAAACTCTTCAAACTGGCTATGTCCTTGTGACATGTCCCATCACCTTTTTCAGCACTTCCATACATCGTGCCATAACAAGATACTCCAGGATCATCTTATACCTACCCTGCCCCAGCCCTAGAATCATCCAGTTCTCCAAGGTGCTTGGTTTTTAGTAGGAAATGGTATTAGAGACTAAGACCTGGGTACTAGTTGTGCACATTGCTACTGGGATGTCTTTGCTTCTTGACCTTTCAGATTCTGATTTTTTAAAAAACAAGTGATCTTGCTGATGGACTGAATACTGGCTGTAAGAGAAAAAGAAAAATCACAGGTGACTCCAGGGCTTCTGGCCTGAGCTCTAGATGAGTGATGTTGGCCTTTACTAAAATGAGGAAGGGAAAGTTTACAGAGAAAATCAAGAATCCCAATTTGGATATGCTGATTTTTGATACTTATTAAATATCCAAGTGTAGATACTGAGCAGGAAACTGGATGAGCCCAGAATTCAGGGGAGAGGATCAAAGTGGCAATATAATTTTGGGAAACACTGGCATATTAATATTTAAAGCCATAGGACTAAATGAATAAGCAGATAAAGATCACCAGACATTTGAGGGAATGTCTCTAACATGAAAGCTAGCCCAAAACAAACAGAAAAATACATATAATTCAGAGGAAAAAGAGATAATGCACATAGCAGACAAAAACAAAACAAAACAAAACAAATCTAAAATATCCTCAGTGATATCCTTGAAGATAGGAAGACCTGTGTCTATGAAACAGAAGGGAGGGAAGGAAGGGGGGAAGGGAGGAGAAGATGAAGGGAAGAAGGATTTATTTAATTCAGTACAAAGGTTTCAGGTAGGGCTAAGCAAGGCAGATGTCTGAAGGGAGGTGGAGAAGGAAGGAAGCACACCAATACAGGGTTGGCAGTTCCCAAAGGGGTTTTGGAGAGTGTCTGCATAATTACCAATGGTGGCCTACGATGGGCTGTGGGATGCCTGCTCAGGGTGAAGAGAATATTTATTGGTTGCGGTGGAGGGGGAGATGAAAGGGGGAGAGGACTGAACCATCCTACAGTACCAGAGCCTAAGAAGGGGAAGAAAATGGTGAGGACAGAAGACTAGGGAGGAGAGGCAAGCAGTGACAGGAAGTTAGTTATAATTGGGGAGGACTGATCTAATAATTAAATATATTAAGTTAATGGAAACACTAGCAAAAAAGGCAGCTACAAATATGAAACAGGAGAAAATTAGAAAGAACTTTGTGATGTTGAAATGGATTCATGGTTTTCTAGATAAACAGATTTAAATGTGTTCTGATTGTGTGTGTATGTATATGTGTTGTGTGTGTGGGGGGGGGGGTATTCTCTAGATTTTTTTCATTGAGGAGACCCAGAAGCAGTAACATCCAATAGCAATGAACGTACCTTGTACATAAATCTTGGTTTCTAAATGCCATTCTCCACTACAAGGAACCAGGGATACTTAGAGAATATGGCTGATTCCAAAGCTGGGGCAAGGAAAATATAAGATGAGCTTGGAACATCTTGGTGGACCAGAATGTAAAGAATGGCTCAAGGAATAATGAAAATGTGTCAAAATGACACAGAAGACAGACTCCTAAGGACTCTCACTGGCCATGAAAATTGCAGAGACAATGGTCCCAACATTAATGAGTTGCTGACCAAATTATATTAGTCTGAGCCTCTTGTTATATAACAAAAAGAAATCTTTATTTGCTTAAATAACAGTACTTGGGGTTTTCACTACTTGCAACTTACACCTATGTGTAAGATGGGCAGGAGGGATGACTGAAAGCCTTCGAGTCTTTTTATCGATCAGAAAGGTAAGAGACTAAATAACTTTGGACCCTGGTAAGATAACCACTCTGGTAAGATACCATGTTGATACCCACTAAAATAATAGAAAGAGAATGTGAAACTCAAGTTTGTAGATGGAAATAACAAAGCAAACCTAGTCAAGGAAAAGAGTCAAGTAAGTAGACCATTATCTGTAATGTTTTACTCCTTTAAAAGAGCTGAAGCAAATGTAGCTAAATGTATATATTTGATGGAGCTGGATGTAGGTACACAGTTGTTTACTAGTCACTAATTTTCTATATGCTTCAATAGTTCATAAAACATATATATTTTCTTAAAGGTCAATTAAGAAGCTACTAGGCAAACCTCCCGTCTCCAGCCAATCAAGATCTGGACCTCATGTTTATCATCCTAATAAGGATTTAACCATCAGTTAAGAAAGAGTCTAAGAAATCAAGAAAGAGATAGAGACAATTCTAGCTAGTTTAAGTAGAAAAGATATTTATGAAAGATATTACAGAGCTTTTAGAATTTTCTAGAGGGCCCATGCCTATGTAACTTGCAACAACACCCAAATCCTCATGCAAGACTGCCACTAGGCACTGAAACCACGTCTCATATCTTGAGAGGTAAAGGTGCAGTGACTAAGAGCCCCACCATTTGCCACCCATGAAAACCAATATCGATGCCAGCTCTGCCACCTTTATTAGGAACAGATTCCATACTGTGCCATCTTCTTCACACTTTTCTCTTCTGAATTCAAATGACTACATCTAGTTGGCTGGATCTGGATCAGATGCCTGAGCTCTGGCTTCAAAAAAGATGAGGAAATGGTTTTCTGGCTTGGGGACACAGAACTAAAAGTAGCATTTTCCCCAATAGAGGACAGATATTTAAAAGATGCTGAGTAACTACATATATAAAAATATCCAAAAGTCCACTATAGTTGGAGATGACTGAAAACTGGCCAAAGAGGCCTACTTAACACAAAAGGCACTTAGAAGTAGAATCAGGCATAGTCAGAATGAAGCTGTGTGAAAAGACCTCATCAGGAACAGAGAATTACACTCATGGTTTACTGGGTACTATAAAGAGCTATTTATCCCCACATACATACACACACACAGAACACACACATCCACTCACTCCTGCCCTGGAAGCTTAACATTGTATCATAAAATATATTCTTTTGAACAAAATTATCTTGAACTGGAAATCCTTTGAAAATTATAAAACATTGGGCGCCTGGGAGGCTCAGTTGGTTAAGCGACTGCCTTTGGCTCAGGTCATGATCCTGGAGTCCCGGGATTGAGTCCCGCATTGGGCTCCCTGCTTGGCAGGGAGTCTGCTTCTCTGTCAGACCCTCCCCTCTCTCATGTGCTCTCTTTCTCATTCTCTCTCTCTCAAATAAAATAAAATCTTAAAAAAAAAAAATTATAGGGGCGCCTGGGTGACCCAGTTGGTTAAGCGACTGCCTTCGGCTCAGGTCATGATCCTGGAGTCCCTGGATAGAGTCCCGCATCGGGCTCCCTGCTTGGCAGGGAGTCTGCTTCTCCCTCTGACCCTCCCCCCTCTCATGTGCTCTCTCTCTCTCATTAAAATAAATAAATAAATAAATAAATAAAAATAAAATAAAATAAAAAATTATAAAACATTAACCTAACATCAGTCAGTAGTAAGTTAGTATAGAATACTTGCCTCTGAGAGACAAACACTGAGAAAATGGAAAGTTTTACAAAAGCAAAGAGAAGGGAGGGGTCATTTGGGAATCTGTAAAACTAGGCCTTCAGAGGGATGGTACAAAATCAGGAAGCACCTAGAAGGAAAGAGAATAAGTGAGGAGAGATTTAGAAGAAATTATGGGAAGTCTGCTGAAGACAAAGTTTTCTTACTCCACAAATTAACCCAGGGTTCTACAAATATCCAGTGATCCAGAGCTCCAAACGTTGAACAAAATTTTATCATCTGATAGAATCCCTACCTTTGGAGAGTCTCTCATCCCAATATCTGTTTCTGTACTTAAAGACAAAAAGATAGCAACTCACTTCAACTGTCCCTACTGTCTTTTTTGAAAAGTATTAATATGTATTATTAGAAGATAATATGTATCTTCTAATATGTATCTATTAATATGTATTATTAGAGAAGATATTTTTAAAAAAAACACATATATATAAAAAGTATACATATGGTATACTGCTAGTGGGAATGTAGAATGGTGCTGTGCAAAACAGTCTGGCAGTCCTCAAAAGGTTAAACATAAAATTACCCATCATTTCCACTCATAGGTATATACTCAAGAGAAGTAAAAACATTATGTCCATGTGAAATCTTGTATACAAATATTCATAGCAGCATTATTATAATAGCCAAAAAGAGGAAACAACCTAAATGTCCCTCAACTGATGAGTAGGTAAGTAAAATATGCTATATCCATAAAATGGAATATTATTCAGCCATAGAAAGAAATAAAGCACTGATACACATGACAACATGAATGAATCTGCAAAACATTCTGCTAAGTGAAAGAAGCCAGTCACAAAAGACTGCATATGGTATGATTCCATTTATGTGCAATATGCAGAATAAGCAAATTCAAAGAAATGGAAAGGATGTTAGTGGCTACCTAGGGCTGAGATTGTGGAGGAAAATGAAGAGTAACTGCTAACAAGTATATGGTTTCTTTTGGGGGTGATAAAGGTGCTCTAAAATTGTGGTGATGGTCGCACAACTCTGAGGATATATTGGAAACCAATGAATTGTATACTTTAAATGTGTGAATTGCATGGTATGTTAATTATATTTCAATGAAATATATGTATGGCATAAAAACGATAAGCAACCATCACCCCATTGTACCTACTATCCAGTTGAAGAAACAATCTAACAATCTTTTTTTTTTTTTTAAGATTTTATTTATTTATTTGAGAGAGAGAGTGCACAAGCAAGGTGAGGGGCAGAGGCAGAGGGAGAAGCAGACTCTCCGCTGATCAGGGAGCCTGACGCGGGGCTCGATCCCAAGACTCCGGGATCATGACCTGAGCTGAAGGCAGACACTTAACTGACTGAGCCACCCAAGCACCCCTAACAATCTTTGAAAGAACTCTGTGCACTACTCCCCAATCCCATCCCTATACCCCTCCCCCTTCATCCCCTTTAGAGTTTCACCACATTCATACACAAGTTGTTTTACATGTTTTGAACATAAAAGGAATCACACTGGATGTACCATCAGTTCTGCCAGAGTGCAACATATGTACCCCTAAAATCACGGAGCCTTACCAAAAAAAATGGTGCCATAAACACCACAGAGCTTATGGGAAAAAGGGGGTCAGTGATACATATTAATAAAAAAGCAGGAATCTAATAAAGATAACCCAGTTTTATACGTGTTAAATGATTAAGAAATACATATGTAATACAATAAACAGGGCATATCACTTTGAAACAGACCTGAAGTTTGCTTAAACAGGTGGATGTTGCAAAGGTTGCAACTTGTGAGCTACTGTAAAGTGGTGGAAGGAGGGTTATCTGAAATCAGACAGAAAATTCTAACACTAGATGTGGATGGGTTGGGGGCGGCTCCTACCACACTCATTGAATTGAGGTAGCTGAAAGATGTCTGAGGTGTGTGTATTTTGCATATTCCTACACGGCTTATCTCAGATGGGTGCAGTTTTTTTGCATTCACCCAGTGTTTCTCAAGGACAAAATCACACATAAGCAAATGCAAAATCTGCATTATGCCCAAATTATTCCCTAATACATCAATCACATTGGAACACTTCCATATTTTCAAAACAAGCATTACAGCAGAACTGATCATATTCACTATGCTTCTTCTTTCGTAAAGCAACCAAGTTTGTTGTCCATTTCTCTATTACATTGTCTTTTTCTTTTTTTTAAAATTTTATTTATTTATTTGCGAGAGAGAGAGATAGCAAGAGAGAGCACAAGCAGAGGGAGCGGCAGGCAGAGGGAGAAGCAGGCTCCCGCTGAGCAGGGAGCCTGAGGTGGGGTTCTGTGGGGCTTGATCCCAGTACCCTGGGATCATGACCTGAGCCGAAGGCAGATGCTTAATCAACTGAGCCATCCAGGTGACCCATATTACATTGTCTTTTTCTTAATAATATACAGCAATTCTTTATATATCCTAATATTAATTACTTATTAGTGATTTACACTGCAGTATCTTCTCCTGCTCTGTGGTTTATACTTTCATTTTCTTCATGGTTTATATTGAAGACCAAAACTCTTCATTTTAATGTAACTGAATGTAACTTGATAACATAACTTATCAATGGTTTCATTTATGATTTGTAATTTTTGTGTTCTAAGCAATCTTTCCATACTCTGAGATCACAGATATTCTATTCTCTCTTATAAGTTCTAAAGTTTGGGGCACCTGGGTGGCTTAGATGGTTAAGCATCTGCCTTCGGCTCAGGTCACCTGGGATCAAGCCCTGTGTCGGGCTCCCTGCTTAGTGCAGAGCCTGCTTCTCCCTCTCCTCTGCCATTCCCTCCACTTGTGCTCTCTGGCTCTATCTGTCAAACAAATAAATAAAATCTTTAAAAAAATAGTAAGTTCTCAAGTTTACTTGTCCTTGTTTGTTTGGTTTTTTTAATACTGAGATATCATTGTCTTCAGGAATATAAAGAACTTAGACTATCCTCAGAAGTATAGTTGCAATAGAGTCACAAAGAGAACAAAATGACTACAATGAAAACAGCTATAACCACAGAATTATTTGGCCCCCAAAAAATCGGCATCAAGATAGAAAGTAGTGTAAGAATAACTAATCAAATATTGATCTATTTTATATCTCCCCTGTAAAAATAAATTTTTAAAAAATTGTTACCCAAAATTAAACAATTACAGTGAATCTGCATTTGTGGATTCACCTTCTCACTAAAACTTATTTGTAATCCTAAAATCAATACTCAGGTACTTTAGTGGTCATTTGCAGATATGTATTTGCGCAGAGTAGAGAAAATTTTGAGTTACCAGATGTGCATGCTTCCAGCTGAGGTTGAAGTTTGTTTTCATACCATAAACAAGTATCCTTTCTGCAGTGTTATTTAGTGTCATGTTTTTCACATTTTTATGCTCTTTGTTGAGGATTTTGCTATATAAAATGGCCCCCCCAAGCATAGTGTTGAAGTGCTGGCTAGTATTCCTAAATGCAAGAAAAATGGGATATGCCTAAATGCAAGAAGAATGGGATGTGAGAAAATAAGTGTGTCAAAAAAGCTTCATTCAGGTGTGAGCTATCGTGCTGTTGGCCATGAGTTCAATGTTAATGAATCAACAATATATATTTAATAAGGGTCTTTTTAAACAGAAATACATATAAAACAAGGTTATGCATTGATCGATTCAAAAATGTTAACATCAGAGACTTGCAAGAACCTAATCTTTTATTTCCCTAGGACTAATGGTTTAGGATTGGCTAAGTCAGTGTTTGAGGTGACTTGACTTAGTGTGAATAATGAAATTAGACTCTAAAGTTGTAGAAAGAAAATTAAGGGTACTGCTTAGGATTCTGTTAAGCAACAATGTTATAGATACTGTCAGTTCCACATTATTCATACTACATATCATATTTTTCCACTAGAAAAATGTTAAAATTGTAGATTAAAAACAAAGGATTTGAAAGTAAATACTATAGGTATTTAGTGATTTACCACCATCCAGAATGACCTACTTTGTCCTCAAGGTCCAAAAAATAGATATTCTATCTAGATTCTATCTATACTTGATCTATAAGTGGATTTTATTCTATATACCCAGAGATGAGATTTAATAACTCAATCCATAAACCACTGATATATAAGCCAGAATAGAAATGTATTGATTTATTAAAAAAAAGAGATGTCTCTTTTTGTTAACATAAACACGTCTTACTCAGAGAACTTCATTCAACTCCCAGTGTGCAGGTACTTGGGAAATCAAATTAATAATCAAAAACTTGACTGGTAAAGCACAGAACTATAGTCCCGAAGAATATTTAATAATGAGAGTAGACTGTGAACTGTTACTACCCTAGAATAGAAAACATATTTCTAATAATAATAATAAAGTATTAAGGGCTAACTAGGCACTGATCCAGGAGTTCACTCATGTAGGCCTCACAACAGCCCTGTAAGGTAGGTAACACATGATTATTCCTTTTAGATTAGGAACCTGGGTTTAGAGAGGTTAAGAATCTTAACAAAGGATATGGCTTCAAACCTCCACAGGCTTCCCATTGCTCTTTAGAATAAAATCCAAATTCCTCACTGTGCCCAGAAGACTGTGTGAGCTGGCTCCTTCCCATATCCCCAGCTCATCTCATACCATTCTCCCTACTTCACGGGCTCCAGCCACACATGCACCCACTCTGTCCCTCAAACACAGTGAGTCCTTTCCTACACTCAGGCCTATGCACTTGTTACTCCCTCTTCCTGGAATACTCTTCTTCCAGATCTTGTGAAGCCCGATCATTCTAACCTTACCAGTCTCAGTTGAATGATATTTCTTCAAAAATATCTTCTTTAAACAATCCATCTGACATTCTCTAATATCTTTCATCCCTCTGTTCATTTCATCCACAGCACTTTATTCAATCTTAAATTACCATGCTCAGTTATTCATTTACTTGATTTGTCTATTTCCCCAACAAAATGTAAAAACTCAGTATGTAGCAGCTTATCTGTCTTATTTATTGCTATATTCCTTCCATCTTACATCCTAGCACAGTGCCTGGCACACAAATTGGTATGAAGTATTTGTCGAATAAATGGTTAGGATCAATGATCATTTAGCAGAGATACAGGAGAGAAGATTTAAAGATTAAATGAACTATCGGACAAAGTCAGTGCCTCCTTATCCCTTCTTGTCATGGTGTCTGTAAAAATGGTAACATTTATACAGCACACTAGAATAAAAAAGACTGCCTGCAGACATAAGTGACCAGCACAAGGCTCTAGGTATCCCAGGGCCAGCCCAGCTGCTCAGAGACTAAGAGGCTCATTATCTCATACTGCTTGGAAAGCTCTAGATTGTGATAGTTAAGATCTCTTCTTACTCTGAAATTCTGATTTTTATGAACTCTTACAAGAAATATACAAGGGCACCTGGGTGATTCAGTCAGTTAAGAAAGATACAGACCAAGGAATCTTAATTCTAGCTATCTAATATTGAATGAAGTCTGCATTTATAAATTATAACTTAATTTATAAATTGATTACCAAAATAAAGTCTATGACCAATTCAGTCTTTACCACCTGTAACAGCTTTTTTTAATCCTTAAGACTGATCTGAGAGTGGACTACTAATAACTTGTGATAGCAAATGCAGCAGGAGCTGAGGAAGCTACATTTTAAAGCCCATTGGTCACAACAAAGACGTCCAATACTCAGTCTAGATAAAGACACCAAAGTAATCTGTTCTTCTTTTACATGTTATTTATCCCCTTATAACATGTACAACCTACACTAACTTTGTTGACAACCCAGGCTAGCACATGGCCCTGACATTTCATAAAGTTCCTATAATTCAAACAGAATTTGGAAGTCTTCATACTAAGGTCATTAATTTTACTCATCAGTTACATTAAAATCTGCACGTAAATGTGTGCAGTTTATTTTGTGTCAGTTATACTTCAATAAACCTGTAAAAAAATAAATAAAAGTCTGAAGGTAATGATCAAAGTTATTATCTCTAATAATGTGATAAAGAGACACCATGTGTCTCTGGATCTAATCATTGAGGACAAAATATCACCCCTGTGGGGCGCCTGGGTGGCTCAGTCGTTAAGCATCTGCCTTTGGCTCAGGTCATGATCCCAGGGTCCTGGGATCGAGCCCCGCATCGGGTTCCCTGCTCTGCGGGGAGCCTGCTTCTCCCTCTCCCACTCCCCCTGCTCGTGCTCTCTCTCTCGCTGTGTCTCTCTCTGTCAAATAAATAAATAAAAATCTTTAAAAAAAAAAAAATCACCCCTGTGATGTTCCTGCCAGAAATGTATAATAATCTATTTATAAGAAATATCAAAAAATCCTGAACTGAAAGAATATCCTCCAAAATAAACAGCCTATATTCTTAAAAAATGTCAATGTCATGAAAAACAAAGATTAAGGAATTGGTCCAGATTAAAGGAGATGAAAGAGAAGCAAATTGTAATTCTTACTTTGAAACCTGGACAATAGTTTTTTTCCTTTTGCTATAAAAGATGTTAATGGGAAAACTGATGAAATTTGAATAGGTCTATAGATTATATAAAAATATTATATCATTGTTAATTTCCTGATTTTGATAACCACATTATGGTTATAAAAGACAGTATCTTTGTCTTTACAAAATATGCACTGAAGTTTTTAGTGTTAATAGTGCATCGTGTCAATAACTAACATAGAGTTCAGAAAAAAATATTCTGAATATGCATATATATATCCCTAGGTACATGTTATACATATGTATAGATATACAAATAGTAAGTGGGAAGAGAGGAGAAAAATTCAAAACAAAAACAAAAACAAAACCTGAGGGTATGTGAATACAGAAAAGATGGTTTCAAAGAGCACATGCGGGGCACCTGGGTGGCTCACTTGTTAAGCGTCTGCCTTCAGCTCAGGTTATGGTCCCAGGGTCCTGGGATCAAGCCCCGCGTCAGGCTCCCTGCTCAGCCGGAAGCCTGCTTCTCCCTCTCCCAATCCCCCTGCTAGTGTTCCTCTCTCGCTGTCTCTCTCTCTGTCAAATAAATAAATAAAAATCTTAAAACAAAACAAAGAGCACATGCAAGCTATGAGGGGAAATGCTGGAGAATTTACCAGCTTCAAACACAGAGATAGAATGTGAGAAAACATACTACACAATAACATATATCACTAATTTTATTATGAGAGGAAATAGAGAAATTTCTGCAACAAACCTTTATCAGGAACAGCATTTTCTTACATGTTTATAATTTTTATGGTCTTTTGTTAATAGTAGAGAAAATTATGGTAAGAAATATATCAAAACACTGAAATCATACACTAATTTTCAAAGGAAATCCTTTTACTCCGTCATTCGCAAAGCTGCATAAAAGGAAGCAGAGCTGTAGGCAAGAAAAATAGGAGAATTTCCTATGCTAGAATAAAGTGTTGTATCTCATATAGACAGATACACCAGTGGAATTTTGCTGACTGAAGACACAGCAGCCTCATTCAGCAGCCTGAAGCCCAGAAAAAATGTTGGAAGGATACAGAGAGGTACTTTAAAATCAAAAGCACATTTAAGGTATTTTATTGTTCATATTAATCTAATATTAATATATACAAAATGCATTTTATCTAGCTCATAAGGAAATAGAAGGAGCTGTGTAAATTCAATTCAACAAATATTCATTGAAAGCCTAAATTAATTCTTAGTGCTCAGATTAGTGTTCCTGCTAAAACCTTTAAATGAAAGAAAGGATACATCATACATGTTGAAATGATTACTGTTAGTAAATACCCCATGAAACCAGGAAAAAATTTCCCTCGAGAGAACCATTTTCTCCACTAGCAGTAGCCATTCCAACCAGTTTGTTTCACGGAGGTGTTGGGATGGTGCTGGTTAACACATCTGTGTTGCAGAATAACAGATATGTTCATTTCTAGGGTTTTCCATGTAGTAGGGTACTGAGTAGGTATAATAATACAAACATGTTTTATTGGCATAGTAATTTACTACAAGACACAGAATTTAGAGTTATAAGACTATACATGAATGAAGTGCTTTCTGGATCGACATTACAATGTAAGACTTCCCAGGAGTTTCTTAGTGGAATATATATACCGCCAAAGTACTTGCTTAAATAACTATTTATATCCTATTTCATTCTGCGAGGAATTTGAGACAGGAATCTGTAACTAGCCTAGTATGGCTTTTTCTCATTATCTACACATCTTAGCTCCTTTACTGGCATCACACCCTTATTTATCTTTTCAGTATAAATTTCTGTGATGTTTCTTTGAAGTGGAACAGCTCAATCAGTAAGCATCACTGAGTCCATAGTTAAAACAGAAACCAAATACTATGTTGTGAAGATCTGCTGGTCTATTATTGCAGCTTTAACCTCAAATATCTTGTAGCATTTAACACTATAATTGTTATTACCATCGTAACAATAATTGGAGTTAATAATGACAACAATAATAAATATGACTGAAACAATGGAGTTACTTGATTTGTGAAGCTTTACCTCCCAAGAAGGAATCAGAAAAATATACTAAACAGATACATCCTAGAAAATAAAGTGACAAAAATTAGACAGAATTAAATTTAATGAGTACAGGGGCGCCTGGGTGGCTCAGTTGGTTAAGCGACTGCCTTGGGCTCAGGTCATGATCCTGGAGTCCCAAGATCGAGTCCCGCATCAGGCTCCCTGCTCAGCAGGGAGTCTGCTTCTCCCTCTGACCCTCCCCCCTCTCATGCTCTCTCTCTCTCTATCTCATTCTCTATCTCAAATAAATAAAATCTTTAAAAAAAATTTAATGAATACAGTTCTCTCTGATTTAAAAGGATGTGAAAACTCAGTTCTGTGCGTCAAAGATGTTATAAACACATAGAAAATTACCACTAAATTCTAGCTCGTGACATTTTTATCCCATTCTATAAACCTGATTACATATGCCTTTCAAAATTGAGAATTATCTGCTAATATTCAGTCTTCTCTACATGTCTTCATCTAATTATATCCATGCCCAGGAAAAGAAAATGTTGCCTACACTATAACGCTTCAGGATGAGTCAGTAAGGAACACAGATTGCAGGTAGTGAGACAATTATTATAGAGGGGAAACAATTCACATTTAAGTGTAGAGAAACCCTTCCTAAAGCAGAAAACTCTTTTGCTTCTTTAATTAATGTCACTTCGGGTCATCTAAATTTTGCCTCATGATCTAAAATCTATCACCTTAAAATGAGAACAAGGAAAAATTGAAATACTTAAGTTGGGGCTGAATGGTAATTTAGTATCAGAGTAGTGATGTGCAGGAATTTTGGGATTACTAAACAACAGATAAACAACGGCAAATACCTCAGGAAATAAAAAAGCTAAATGTAAATATACCGAATTAAGTATTTTTAAGAATGGAAATAAAACCTTAAAAGAGTAAAGTTTGTTCTGATAGTCTTTAAAAAGTTAATACTAAAGCAATATATATGTATATGTTATTTAAAATAATCTAGTTAAACAAATTGGGAGCTGGCTTTTTTTTTAAGATGGCAGTTAAGGGTAATTTCATCAGAAGGGAACGAATACATATTTGTTTAGTTATATCCAAACATGACTTTTAAGAGTCCATTAACTACCACAGCTGCTGTGGTAAATTCACGTATATGTGTTGGCAGGAACACATAAAGGCATGATATAGAGGAACAATAATTAGAAAATGAAAAAAAATATTAAAGTTTCTGTTTTTGTGGAGTTAATGTCTTTTCTCTTCCACCTTTTCACATCCTCTTCCCTCAAGAAGTTTCCAGAACCCTAAGAAATTTATTTGGCAAATATTTGTTGAAAAACAAGTCAAATATTAATGATCACCATTACTGTTTTGTGATTTTTTCCCCCAAAGAAATGGGGAGAGGGGACTAAGAGGAATAAAAGAAAAGTATGGGTTTAGCAAGAAGTCAGTAAAATTTATAAGGAATATCAATGCTGGTTTAGAATATAAATTTCATTAACGAAGACTCTGAGAACTTGTGTATAATTATAGACAAATGTGCTAACAATCTTTGAAACTCCTTGGGCGTAAAATAGCCATCAATGTATTTCATAATCCTAGATTTAAACAGCTTTTCTAACAAGCTGTCTGGGTAATTACTAAGCTATCTAAGAATTACTGTGAACTTTGTACCTTTTTAGTTCACTGACAGATGACTATTTGTTATTAGCTCAAGTAATAATAATGTATTAAAATACTTGCTTAATATACAGAAACATATGTTTGCATTTAGACTACAATGAACTTTGTTCCCCAGAAATATATTGTGAAAAGTCACATAGAAATCTGTGAATCAGCAGTAGGGGCAACAAAAGTAAAATCAGTTACTATTTCTCTCAGAGTCTGTGATAAATAAAAGTCACCTCGTGCCTAGATGCATAGTCTAGAGTGTTTTTGATTTGAGAAAAAAAAATTGTTGCTGTTGTCATGTTAATGTTTTGCTTGTGATCATAACTACAACTGGAGAGGAAAGTTTATTAAATTCTCCTTAAGAATTCCTGATCTTTACAAACATGGTTAACTGTGTTGATCTGATTTTCTAAGAATTAAATAATTCACCTTCGGTAGAGGTAAAGTAACTCAGAGACCAAATCCATGAACTGTTAAAAAATTCTAATTGAGGAGGACATTCTGAAAACTAAAGTAAGTTCAATAAGAGAAAGGCTGAAGCAGAGAGAATTCTTGTCTCTTTATTGTGTTATTTAGGGCATATAACTAATTCCAGCAGGTTGAAGGAGTCCTCATTAAAAAATATTTATTGATTAGTAATTTAAATGTTACTGGAAACTTCTGCCACATTTCAAAACTCTACTTTTTATTCTAAGTAAGTCCTTAAAATAGAACCAAGGCTTTCTAATGTAGTGGTTAATTTCAAAGCTTATTTTATGTGTCTTTTCTTTTGACATTATATATTAACATCTTATAACATTTTTCTTAGTCACTAAGTTATAATTCTATTTAAGAAAATGAACAGAAAAAAGAGACAAACGAATGGTCATTAGCATAATGGCAACAGTGTGTCTTCAACTAAGAATTATTGAGGGGTAGTTACCGTATTAATTAGGTAATCCATGTTCCTTGCAAATAATAGTCAACATAAACACATGAAACTTGAACTTTTAAATATGGTAAACCTAAATATAAGAATATATTGGTACAAATTAGGAATTATATGTCTAATGACTATACAGTTTCTCTTCAAACATGGCCTCTCAGAGTATTACACACAATTAAGAACTCGACTAACACTTTCTGGTGTTGGTTAATCAAGAAAACCTCTTTGAAGTGGATGGACTCAAGTTATGATTTAAAGAAGGAGAAGGAAATAGTGAGGAGCTAGGAAGAAAACTATTCCCTATATATTAGACCTTACAGCCTCCCTACTGCAGACAATATATCTCTTTTCTTAGCCATAGGCTACTCACTCACAAGTCTTTACAACATCCATGGTGGTGGTAAGGAACAATTTAATACAACAGCCCGCCCCACAGAAAATTTCCACTCAACTTTAAAGGCTTGTCATATCTGTCCCATCAATTGGTGAGAAGAGATGAAAATGGATTCTCAAGAGCAATAGGCTTAATGCACTACCCCTGAGGTAGTAAACCATCTCACTTAGTGTAAATAGTTTTGAAACCTGGTGATATAAGTATAAGATCCATTTCTCATCTGTAAAAGCAAAGGCTAAAGCATATTAACTGCTATGGTTTCAAATCATCGGTAAAGCTAAAGTATCAGGAGAGAAAGGTGAAGATCCACTGTCTGTGGCCCTGGACTTTAACCCTAGGCAATGAATTGAATACATGCCAAATCCAGTTTCTAACTTTAATTTGAACTATTTCCATACTAACCACATTTTCACTACATATTACTAATTGTATAACCACAAACAAAAGAAAACAGACATGTAGAACATTACAAAAGCACAAGCTAGACTTTACAGCTTAAGAGTCAAGGCTGAAATTAAGTAGACAATCCAGAATATGCAAGAGGACTCTTAGTCTATCATACTGAAAAAGGTTAAAAATAGTGAAGATGTAAATTTTCAACAACTGTTAACTATATGTACAACCACCATGTTTTTATATCTCTCTTAAGTTCAAATGCAATGCTTAAAGTGACAGCACTTCAGCAAATCATTTTTTAAATTGCTTTGACACTTTACATATTAAAGATTTATTTTACATTTTTAAAAATTTATTTTTAGAGTTTCCATTAGCATTAAAATGGAAATTGTATTGTTATTAATGGTCCACATTCTCACAGTGTCAATGCCAGTGGAATAATCTCACTGGGTAAAGCCCTCCATTAATATACTATGGGATCAGACATATTGGTTTCTTTAGATCCAATAAGGCACCATTGGAATCCCTGGAGTTTATATGTTGTATATGATTGTATGACAGAGTATATACCGGGCTCTAAGGACTCATGGATTTAGTAAAACTGGAAGCATTTATTTTACTGGTTAAACCTAGAGCATATGCTTTCATCAGGAAAAATACAATAGCAGTAAAAGGGACTGGTAAAACCTCTTTTACTAAATTCTGAATCTAAATATTTTTTCAGCTGCCAACCAATTCTCTGGAAAGGTATGCAGCTACAACGGCTAGGTGCTATATGTGAAAACATTACAAATCAAAAGAACAACATTAATATTCCCTATTTGTTAAGACATTAATATCTTACTATAACACAGTACACCTCAGAACATTTAAATCCTGCACAAATTTTTACCTGGGACCATACCAAAAGGGTTTCCATTAACGAGTAATAATTATCCAGAAAATGTTTCTGGAGCGTGGGCACAAAGAACAGAATTATAATGGGGCCGTACATATAAAGGCTATAGCAATAGAAGCAACATTACAGGGCTTCCTTTAGAGTGAGGATGAAGCCAGTGACTGCTGTTTGTACACTACCATTAGAAAGAGACTGTTCTGCCGGAGGCAGAAAAGTTGGTGAGCGAATGCATCAATACTGAATTCAGTCAGTGTTGCCTTCAAAATGTAATGGCTCATTCAGTGCAAACATTAGGAAAAAGCTAATGGAAGGGTTTCCTAGCCAGCTAGATTGAAAACAACATGAGGTCCTCCCTTGGTATACACAATGAACAGTGTTTAATTCTGCCTTCTGGTTGCCCAACTTCGCAATCTTTGGAATGAAGTGGGGGATAAAAGAGATTCTGGGCTTTGCTTTGTTTTATCAACTTACGGGTCTGTAAAAAAAAAAAAAAAAAAATGCTGTGAGGTTCCACCTCCTCTTCACAGACCAAACAGAATCCTGGCAAAAGGCATAAATAGATAATTATAATAGTCTAGGGTACTTGTTATTTTATCCTCAGAATCTCTTTTGTTGTTGTTGTTATAAATTGAAATTGGAGACAAAGAGAAAGCTAAAAGATTAACTTTTCATAGTACCAGATAGGGCATCATTCAGTAACATAAACTAAGCAGTAACTAAAGCTAGGATTCCATTTTTTTTCCCTTTCACCAACCTTGATTTTAGAAAGGTTTTTAATTCTAAAGTTCTACTGTTGCCCAAAGAGGCAATTTGCCCTACTATCATGTTTCTCAAACTTCAATGTGTGTATGATCACCTGGAAATCTTATTAAAATACAATTTCTGATTCAGGAGGTCTGGAGTGGGGCATACAATGTACAATTCTAATAAGCTCCCAGGTGATGGCCATACTACCGGTCCAGAGCACTTGCGAGTAGTAAGGGTCTAGCAAACATAGCAGTTTTTCTTCCCCATCAACTCCCACATTTCCATAATTCAAAAAATTTTTTGAGTAAATCAATTTCTCCAGGTTTTCATTTCCTCATTTGTAAAATGAAGAATTCCTATAATCAGGCTTTTGCAAGAAAGCACTACATTTGTAAAAAAGCAGAAAGTATAAGCATTATGATAATAAGGATAATAAGATTAAAAATGCTTATTACACATTGAAGTTGGGTGACAGGGTACATGGAAGTCTGTTATACTCTTCTCTCTAGTTGTGTATTGTTTTTAAATCTTCATAATAGAAAGCATTTTAAAATGTGACCAATCACGAAATCCCCTAAAAAAGTTGTTGCATTTTATATATACTGATTTTAATATATTGTGTTAAATTTTTAAAAATTCATCCAAAAGGCACAAAGAAACATTTGGGGTGATGAATGTTTTCATTATCTTGACTGCAGCGATGGAGTCACAGGTGTGTGTGTGTGTGTATATATATATATGTGTGTGTGTGTGTGTGTGTGTGTGTATTTGATTAAAAATTACAATTTGTTGGGGTGCCTGGGTGGCTCAGTCGTTAAGCGTCTGCCTTAGGCTCAGGTCATGATCCCAGGGTCCTGGGATCGAGCTCCACGTCAGGCTCCCTGTTCCGCGGGAAGCCTGCTTCTCCCTCTCCCACTCCCCCTGCTTGTGTTCCCTCTCTCACTGTGTCTCTTTCTGTCAAATAAATAAATAAAATCTTTAAAAAAAAATTACAATTTGTTAAGTTCAGACATATATATATGATTTTTTTAATGTTTTATTTATTTATTTTTGAGAGAGAGAGCACGAGCAGGGGAGAGGGGCAGAGGGAGAAGCAGGCTGAGCAGAGAGCCCAATGCAGAACTCGATCCCAGAACCCTAGGATCATGACCTGGGCTGAAGGTAGCCGCTTAATGGACTGAGCGACCCAGGCGCCCCTGTATTTTTTTTTTTTTTAATAGGTGCAGCTTATTCAGGTGAATTAACTATATCTCAATAAAGCTGTTTGAATAATAATAAAATTTACTTACTCTCAATTTTGTTTATGAAAAACAAAAACAATAGTTTGAAGTTCTCAATGGGAAGCCACTGCTTCCCTATCACTGGGAGTTGAAAGCTGAGGCTGGCCTTTCAAGTCTTGACCTGAAGGATAGTACTGCAGTGCCAAGATAGCCAGTTTTCAATCAGAGAACTAAGGAGTCTTAGTTCTAGCGGATCATGTCAATGTTGTACTTAACTATCTCCACCAGCTACACTGAGCTGCCATCCCCACCACCTCTAACCCCTCCATTCTCACTTCCTTCACCTCCCTCACAGTTCTCTTTCTAACCACCCAGGGAAGTTATTTTTCTTCAAAAAGCCACACCCCGAAGGATCTATTCCAGTGTAAATGCTGTTCCCTCTGCCAAAAATGTCGTTATCCTTTTTCTGCCCTTTAGACTCCTATCTGTCCTTTGTGATCCAGTTCAAAATCTACCACCTTTGCGAAGTCTTTCCTGACTTCCTTACGCTGTCAGGTGCTCTCTCCTCCTTACTCCCGCAGTATTCTTTCATACCTCTAGGATTCTAATAGGATAGTCTATAAATTTGATAATGTACCCCCAATATACATATATTTATTTACATGTACCATGTTCATGTACTATTATTATTAGCTAATATTTTAATATATAATATACAATTGGAAAAAATACAATTAGAGTGAGGTTCATTGTTGCAACAGTGGTCAATTATAAAATACAAAAATAAAAATTATAAAGATTAGAATTAAATTATAAAGAAATGATCACTGTGATTCTAATGTTTTTGCTGACTTTCTGTCAAACATTATAGATTATATTATTTTTCCCTCATACACAGCTAAGAGATTACAGTAAGAGTAGAAGTATCAGTTCTACCATATTAACATACACTTGCATTATTCCTCTGATTTTAATCCATGTTTTTCTTCGCAGATGCTTCTTAGATAACTTGTCCATTTCATGAGCATTAATTTAGTTAAATCTAGATAACATAATATACACATACTCCCACCCAGGCACACAAACAGGCAATACACAAAAACGAACCTGGAACTGCCACTGGTTCTTCCCAGTACCAAATACTCTAAGTAACAAACAATCCTCTAACACACAACAGCAGATTCCAATCCCTATTTTAAACATTAGTAAAGTTTGTCTTATTGTTTAGGAAAGTATACATTAGAATAGTCAACTTAGGAAGAGCTTGCCCAACATCTAGTAAAGCTGATGATGTGTATCCTATGACCCAATGTGGTAGGCAGACTTTAAAGGCCTCCAAAGATCCTACCTCCTGCTATTCACACCCTTATGTAATTTCCTCCCCTTGAGTGTGGACTGGACTTATTTCTACTGAGCAGAATATGGTAGAAGTGATGAGATTCCAAGATTAGATTATAAATACACTGTGGCTTCCACCATGGGTTCCCTCTCTCAATCACTTGCTCATTCACTCTGCGGGAAGCCAGCTGCCATATTGTGAGCTGCCCTGTGGAGATGCTATGTAGGGAGGAACTGATGTCCCTGGCCAACAGCCAGTGAGGACCTGAGGCTTGCCAACAGCCATATGAGTGAGCAGAGAAGCAAATCCTCCCCCAGGTGAGCTTCAAGATGACTGCAGGCCCACTGCCACCTGATTGTAACATCGTGAGACACTCTAACCCTGAGGCACCCAGTTAAGTTGTACATAGATGCTTAACCCAGAGAAACTATGAGATAACAAATATTTGCTGTTTTAAACTGCTAAGTTTTGGGGTGATTTGTTATGCAGCAATTGATAACTGAGCTCAAAAGAGATATGTACAGGAATATTTATAACAGCACTTTATTATGTAAAGAATTAGAGCGATTTAAACATTCACCATCAAGAAAATTAAGAATAGTCCTCAATGAAAAACTATACAGCAGGAAAAATGAATGAACTTGAACTAAAATCTATCAATGTCGAAAATTCTTAAAATCAATGATGAGTGGGGAAAAAAGCAAATTGTAGAAAGTAGAACAGTATGAAACAATTTTATAAGGTTCAAAACATGCAACAAAAAAAGTCATGTGAAGGATAAATGCCAAATTCAGTGTGGGAAAGAAGGAGAAAAAGAAAGAGGGATGAGATTAGGGAAGAATACACAGGAAGCTTTCAAATGCATCTGTAATGTTTCTTAAACTACATGCTGTGAACATGGATGTTTGCATGTTATGTATACTTTTTATATTGTCTGAAATCTTTTGCCTTAAAAAATTATAAAGATACTGGAATTAAATAAAATAACATATAACCACACACACACAAAATAAAGTACACATGATGAAATGGATAAGCTTAAATAGTTTTGATAGTTTCTTCCCCATTCCAATGAATTATGGGATGTATCCCACATAAGACCACTACTCATATACTATAACACTTAGCATACCATGTCAATTTAAATGTATATCTCCTCCCCTAGGCCATGAGCAACTTCAAGGCCCAGAAAAAGCATTCAGTAAATGTTTGCTGAATAAATTAATGGTATGAACAGGGCTTATATGGGTTTCACTTTCCTAACTTAATACCAGTTTATTTCCAAATAAACTGACCATAGTTTGTTCTCCATAGGAAACAACTAATGACCTAAGAAAAATTAACTTGGCAAAGCTGCATCCACTGTTATTCATTAACTAATATTAATAATCATCCACATTCATTAAAAATGTTGGCACAAGGCTCAGTCTTCCTCTCCATCCCAAGTCATGCCATTAGGCTGACTTCAGGGAACATATGAGAAATTCAACCAACATTTTAGGCTTACAGTTCTCTGACCTCTTTAAAATCAATAATCTTTAGCTCCATTTCACTTTGACTCGCCAACTCCCAAGGCCACATTCTGGACTTTATCATTCATCACCTGGAACTTCTCAACCTCTGAAGTAAAATACCAATGTCTTATTCTATGATCACAGCCACTAACACTGCCAGGTCCCTCACTCCCTTTCCCCCACTCTACCTGCTCCTCAATCTAATTGAGTCAACCAATCCTCAAATCCCTCCATTTTCTCCTATTAACTACTATCCACAATGGATTATATGGTTGAACATCCTATGTGTACAACAGAGCCCTGTAATCCACTTTCCTCCTATCCTTTTCTCTCATCTGCCAAGAAAAGTCCCCAAGCATATACTAATGTTATAATCTACACAAACTTCTTGAAGAAATCACAAATGGTCATGCTTGTACTGTTTCCGAATCAGCCCCCAAACTCAGCTAAGCCCTCAACAATCAATTATTTTTCTTAACCTTGGCCAGCTCACACTTTTATTCTCTCTTAACTATTCCAGGCCTTCATCACTTCCCTCAAACTGTGTGTCACCCCAGCCCAACTTTTACTCTACAATCTCTACTTCATCAAAAAAAGTTAATCCATTTGATACACTTTTCTTCAGCTTTCCAATTTCCCATTATAAATTTCTCTAAATTCTAATTCATACCTCACATTATCTCCAGACTTAAAAAACATAATGTCCACCATCTAATGAAAGTCAACTCCATCTGTGCTCTTAACTCTTTTCTACTGCCCTCCTCTAACACCCTGCTCCACTCTGTCCTCTCCACAGACCCTCCTACCACTCCAACCTAATATATTCAAATATTGTGCCAACTTAAAAAAGAAAAAAAAATCTTTGACTTTGCATCATTTTCTAATTACTCCAATTCCTCCCCTCTTTTCATCCGAATGTCATCATTCCACTGACACAATTTATGGTAAGGACATCTTATTTCAGTTTCCTCTTACTGGGAAAATTTCATCTTCACAGTGGAAATCATTTTCCTCTCTTTGCAACTCTGTCTTCTTAGTTTTCACTCTACCACACTCTCCTAGTTTTCCTTGTACTTTGTGGCCATTAGTTCTCTGCCTCCAGTGTGGTCTCCCCTATGGTGACATTCCTTGGGATCCTCCCTGATTTCACCCACCCTTGTATTTTCACAATAAGGTGAAGACCTCTCAATCCCTATTTACAGCTCAGATTTCCTCCCCTAAGAAAAATTCAAACTCCTATATCTATCAATGGAACGTGTATACTGAGCCTTCCCATAGGCACCACAAACTCAACATAGTCAAAACGTATCTCCCTTTCAAGACTGAGATCAATGAAAAAAGTAGGGAGCTCCAAGGGCCAGTCCCTTCACAGAAATACTGAAAAAATAAGCAAAAACTGTAAGAATCTGATTTTTCAGATTCTAAAATAATCAAAGGGTTATAGCAAACAGGCAAACACTGAAACAAATGAAAAAAAAGTGATGTTAAAACAGCAGGAAAGCTTCACAGCACTTTTACCTTCCCTTGCCCCATCTCCTAACCTGGCTCATCGGCGGTCTCAAAAACAGCAGCCTGTGTTCTGAGTGTGACACACTGGTCCCTCGTTCTGGAGAGAGCAAAGCAGATCTTAATTCTCAGAGAAATGTTTTTGTTTTGACCTGTCCAGAGTTGCCTGAAGGACTGATGCAAGGCACTTAGCTTTTGCTTAACTCAGAACTCACTCAGGGTGCAAAAGGAGACATTCCTTTAAAATAAATAAATAGATAGATAGATAGATTAGGTTAGATTAATAGAAAGAGAGAAAGAAAGAAAGATAAGATAGATAATTTTTAAAAATTGTAAGCAAAAGGAAGAAGCTGCTGTCAGCTGGGGCAAAAGATTATAGTTGAGGCAAACAATAAAGCACTGAAAGCCTGGGGAACAAAGCTGGAGAGCGAGTTTCTTGGGAAATTAGGGCAGGGCGCCTGGTGGCTCAGTTGGTTAAGCGACTGCCGTCGGCTCAGGTCATGATCCTGGAGTCCCTGGATCGAGTCCCACATCGGGCTCCCAGCTCGGCGGGGAGCCTGCTTCTCCCTCTGACCCTATCCCCTCTCATGCTGTTTCTCTCTCTCTCTCAAATAAATAAATAGAATCTTAAAAAAAAAAAAAAGAAATTAGGGCATTTAAAAAACCACATATATTATGTAATTTACAAAGTCAAATGAATGCTCACAGCACGACACATGCTCTGAGACCTGACAATACCCTACGCTAAGCTTTGACCTGTGGTTGATTTCTAGACTCAGCACAAGAGAGTGAAGACTAAGAATTGGTTGCAAATGGCCTAGCTAACAGTTAGCAAACACTGGGAAATGTTTATCTTAACTTCTTCTTGATTTTCCTCCTTTATTTTTATTAAAAAAATTTTGGAGGGGTTCCTGGCATTCGAGAAAATCACCATCAAAACACTAGCTGAACACAGTCTAAAGGAACAGAGACTTCGGAGAGCATACATGACAAATACAGACTTTATAGTCTTTTAAAAATCCATAAATAAAAGCCGCAGTCCACAGAAAGAAACAACTTTGAGAAAGGAGAAGAATGTGATTTCCAGAGATACCATTTTATACTATTCAGAATGTCCAGTTTTCAACAACAACAACAACAAAAGCAAGCAAAGAAACAAGAAAGTATGGGCCATTCTAGAAGAAATAAACAGAAACTGTGCCTGAGGAAGCACAGACATTTTTTAAAATAAAAAAAAAATTAAATAAATATTTAAATAAACTGCCTTAAATATGCTTGAGGAGCTAAAGGAAACTATGGACAAAGAGCTAAAAAAAAAAAAAAAAACGGGGGCGCCTGGGTGGCTCAGTCGGTTAAGCGTCTGCCTTCAGCTCAGGTCATGATCCCAGAGTCCTGGGATCAAGTCCCGCATCGGGCTCCCTGCTCAGCAGGGAGCCTGCTTCTCCCTCTCCCCCTCCCTCTCCCCCTGCTTGTGTTCCCTCTCTCGCTGTGTCTCTCTCTTTCAAATAAATAAATAAAAAATCTTTAAAAAAAAAAAAGGTAAAAAAAGTCTCAACAACAAAAATATATCGATAGAGACAAAAGTTATAAAAAGAAACCAAACAGGGCGCCTGGGTGGCTCAGATGGTTAAGTGTCTGCCTTCGGCTCAGGTCATGGTCCCGGGGTCCTGGGATCGAGTCCCGCATCGGGCTCCCTGCTCCTTGGGAGGCTGCTTCTCCCTCTGCCTCTCTGTCTCTCACGAATAAATAAAATCTTTAAAAAAAAAATAATTTAAAATAAATAAATAAATAAAATAAAAAGAAACCAAACAGCAATAACTGAAATGAAAAATTCACATGAGGGTTTCAATAGCACATTTGAGCAGACATAAGAATCACTGAACTTGAAGACAGGTCAACTGAAATTATCTAGTCTGAGAGGAAGAAAAAAGAAAGAAGAAAATGAAAAGAGCCCAAGGGACCTCTGGGACACCATTAAGCATATGAACATAGACATAACGAGAGTCACAGAAAGAGGGCACCTGGGTGGCTCAGTCCATTAGGTGTCTGCCTTCGGCTTGGGTCATGATCCCAGGGTTCTGGGATCAAGTCCTGCATTGGACTCCCTGCTCAGCAGGGAGCCTGCTTCTCCCTCTCCCTCTGCCACTTGTGCTCATTCTCTCTCTCTCTTTCTCAAAAATAAATAAATAAATAAATAAATAAATAAATAAATAAATAAATAAATCTATCTATCTTAAAAAGAGAGTGACAGAGAGGGGAGAGAGAAAGAGACAGAAAGGATATTTGAAGAAATAATGGCAGAAAATATCCAAAGTTTGATAAAAGACATGAAGCTACACACCCAAGAAGTTCAATAAGCTCCAATAAATATAAATGCAAAGAGATCCACACTGAGACACATTATCAAATAGTTGAAAGACAAAGAGAGAATCCTGAAAACTGCAAAAATAAGTGAATCATTACACAGAAGGAATCCTCAATAAGGTTAATAGCCAAATTCTTAGCAGAAATGATGCTGGCTAGAAGGTAGTACAATGACATATTTAAAGTGCTACAGGAGAAAAAGTGCCAACTAAGAATTCTGTAGCTGTTAAAATTATCCTTCAAAAATGAAAAAGAAATTAAGGCATTCTGGGCAAACAAAAATGGAGGAATTTCATCATTAATACATCTGCCCTACAGAAATGCTAAAAGGAGTCTTTCAAGCTGAAATGGAAAGACACCAGACAGTAATTAGAAGACATATGAAGAAACAGAATTTCAGTAAAGGTAACTACATAGATAAATATAAAAACCAATGTCACTGCATTTTGGTTTGTAACTCCTCTTTTTTTTTTTTTTTTAAGATTTTATTTATTTATTTGACAGAGAAAGACACAGCGAGAGAGGGAACACAAACGGGGAGTGGGAGAGAGAGAAGCAGACTCCCTGCTGAGCAGGGAGCCCGATGCGGGACTCGATCCCGGGACTCCAGGATCATGACCTGAGCCGAAGGCAGTTGCTTAACCAACTGAGCCACCCAGGCACCCAGTTTGTAACTCCTCTTTGTGTATCCTATATGATTTAAAAGACAAATACATTAAAAAAATTAAGTATTTCAATGAGTACACGATGTATAAAGATGTAATTTATGACAATAACAACATAAAGGAGTGAGATAGAATTGTACAGCAGTTGAGTTTTTGTATGCTACTGAAACTACGTTGACATCAATTTAAATGACTTTGTTATAAATTTAGGATATTAATTGTAATCCCTATGGTAACCACTAAGAAACTATCTAAAAAGTATACATGAAAGGAAATGAGAAGAGAGTCAAACAGTACAGTACAAAAAATCAAACACAAAAGAAGGAGATAATGGAGTGAGGAACAAAAATCTGTAAGACATACTTAAGAAAACCCAATATACTGGGGCACCTGGGTGGCTGAGTTGGTTAAGCGACTGCCTTCGGCTCAGGTCATAATCCTGGGGTCCTGGGATCAAGCCCCGCATCGGGCTCCCTGCTCAGCGGGAAGCCTGCTTCTCCCTCTCCCACTCCCCCTACTTGTGTTCCCCCTCACGCTGTCTCTCTCTCTCTCTGTCAATTAAATAAATAAATAAAATCTTACAAAAAAAAAACCACAATATACCAAAACTTGCAAGATACAGCAAAAGCAGTGCTCAGAGGGACTATATAGCTGTAAAAGCCTGTATCAAAAAAGAAGAAAGATCTCAAATCGATAACCTAACATTACACCTTAAGGAACTAGGAAAAACGACAACAAACAAAATCTAACCCTAGCAGAAAGGAGAAATAATAAGGTGGAGATTAAAAAATGGAGACTAGAGGGGAGCAGTTGGTTGAGCAGCCGCCTCTTGATTTTGTTCGGGTCCTGATCGTGGGGTCATAGGATCAAGCCCCACATAGGGCTCCACGCTCAACATGGAGTGTGCTTGAGATTCTCTCTTCCTCTCCCTCTGCCCCTCCCACTTGTACTCTCTCTCTCTCTCTCTCTAAAATAAATAAATAAACCTTTTAAAAAAGAAATGGAGAATAGAAAGACAATATAATCAAGGAAACCAAATTTTGGTTCTTTAAAAAGATCAACAAAATTGACAAACTTTAGCTAGATTAAAACCAGAGAGAATAAAGAACTAAAACTTAGAAAGTAGAAACATTACCAATAACCTTATAGAGAGAAAAATGATTACTGTACACTAACCGATTACCTAGAAAAAATGACAAATTCCTTGAAACACACAAAGTAACTAAATAGACTTAAGAGAAAAAGGAAGTCTCAATAGATCTGTAACAAGTGAAGAGATTGAAGGAGTAATCAAAAACTTTCCAAGAGGGGACTTGATTAAGCATATGCCTTTGGCTCAGGTGGTGATCCCGGGGTCCTGGAATTAAGCCCTGCATCAGGATCCCTGCTCAGCTGCTCAGCAGAGAGTCTGCTTCTCCTTCTTCCTCTGCCCCCGCCCCCTGACCACTCATGTGCTCTCTCTCTCTCAAATAAATAAATAAAATCCTTAAAAAAAATTTTTTTTTTCCAAGAAAGAAAAGGCCAGGACAAGACGGCTTCACTGGTGAATTGCATCAAATTAACACCAATCCTCAAACTCTTCCAAAAAATCAGGAAGGAACATTTCTAACCCACTCTTTGACACAAGTATTATTGTGATGCTAAAGCCAAAGTTGCACACAAAAAAGAAAACTACAAACCAATATCTTTTATGAATGTAGATGCAAAAATCTTTAATATTAGCAAACCAAACCCAAGAGCATTTTATTATTTTTTTTAATTTTATTTGTTTATTTGACAGAGAGAGACACAGTGAGAGAGGGAACACAAGCAGGGGGAGTGGGAGAGGGAGAAGCAGGCTTCCCACGGAACAGGGAGCCCGACGCGGGGCTCGATCCCAAGACCCTGGTATCATGACCTGAGCCAAAAGCAGACACTTAACAACTGAGCCACCCAGGAGCCCCACCCAATAGCACTTTAAAAGGATTATATACCATGACCAAGTGGGACTTATCCCAGGATTGCAACGGTAGTTCAACATATGAAAATCAAAGTAATATACCACATTCATAGGATGAGTTAAAAAAACAAACAAAAACATGATCATCTCAATTGATAAAAAAAAAAAAAACATTCGACAAAATCCAATACCATTTCATAATAAAAATGTTTGGAAAACTAGGAATATAAGGAAACTTCCTCAATATGATAAAGGACATTTATGAAAAACCCACAAGTAACATAATATGCAACAGTGAAAGACTGAAAACATTCCCTTTAAGATCAAGAAGACCAAAAAAAAAAAAAAATGGGGCTTGTGGGTGGCTCAGTCAGTTAGGTATCTGCCTTAGGCTCAGGTCATGATCCCAGGGCCCTGGGATCGGGCCCCACATCTGGCTCCCTGCTCAGCGGAGAGCCTGCTTCTCCCTCTGCCTACCACTCTGCCTGTCTGTGCTCTCTCTCTATCTTTCTGTCAAATGAATAAATAAAAAATCTTTAGGAAAAAAAAAAGAACAAGACAAGGATGCCCACTTTCATCATGGCTATTTATCAAAGTGTTGGAAGTTCTAGCCAGGTCAATGAGGCAAAGGAAAAAATAAGAGGCATCCAAACTGGTAAGGAAGGAGTAAAATTATATCTATTCTTCCATGACATGATTGTATGTATGGAAAATTCCAAAGAATCCACAAAAAAACTACTACAGCCAATAAATAAATTCAGCAAAATTACAGGGTACAAGATCAGCACACAAAAAACTGGTTGCGTTTCCATACACCAGCAATGAACAATCCATAAATACAATTAAGAAAACAATTCCATTTACAATAGCATCCAAAAGAATAAAATATCTAGGAATAAATATAATCAGGGAGGTGAAAGATGGTACACTTAAAACTATAAAATATTGCCAAAAGAAATTAAAGACTTAAATAAATGAAAATATATTGCATGTTCATGTTAAGATGGCAATACTATCCAAAGCAACATACAAATTCAATACAATTTCTATCATAATTGTTTGTAGAAAGAGAAAAGTTAATCCTTAAATTCATATGAAATTTCCAGGGGCTTTGAATAGTCAAAACAGTCTTAAAAAAGAACAAAGTTAAAGAACTTTCCTATTTCAAAATTTACTACAAAGCTACAGTAATAAAAAAAAAAACTATAGTAACGGAATAAGGACAGACATACAGATTATTGGAATAGAATTGAGAGGCCAGAAATAAACCCATAGATCTACAGCCAATGGATTTTCATACCATTTCATAATAAAAATGCTTGGAAAACTAGGAATATAAGGAAACTTCCTCAATATGATTATTTATGCAGGGGCGCCTCATCAGTTGGTTAAGTCTCTGACTCTTGATTTTGGCTCAAGTCACCATGTCGGGGTCCTGGGATACAGCTCTGCCTTGGGCTCTGTGCTCAGTGGGGAGTCTGCCTGGGCATTTCTCTTCCTCTCCCTTTGCCCCTAGCTCCCCTCACGCTCTCTCTTCCTCCCCCTCTAAGATTTACTTATTCATTTTAGAGAGAGAGGGAGAGAGTGTGCAGAGGGAGAGAGAGGGGAGGGGGAGAGAGAATCTCATGCAGACTCCCCGCTGAGCGCTGAGCACAGAGCCCAACGTGGGACTGGATCTCATGACCCCAAGAGTATGACCTGAGCCGAAAGCAAGAGTCAGATGTTCAACCAACTGAACCATCCAGGCACCTCTAGCCAACTGGTTTTTTACAAAGATGCCCAGACCATTCCGTGGGGAAAGAAAAGTCTCTTCAACAAATGGTGCTGGGGCAACTGAATATCCACATCCCAAAGAACAAAGTTGGACCACTATCCCGTACTAGCACAAAAATTAACTCAATCAACCACCTAAATTTAAGAGCTAAAACCATAAAACTCTTAGAAGAAAATACAGTGGTCTTCAGGTCCTTGTATTTGGCAATAAATTCTTAGATATGATACCAAAAGCAAATGCAACAAAAGGAAAAATTGATAAACTTGATTTCATCAATATTAAAAACTTCCGTGCATCAAAGGACATTTCCAAGAATGTGAAATAACAAGCTACAGAATACATTCACAGGAGAAAATACTTACAAATCACATACCTGGTAAGAAGAGTCTAGTATCCAGAATATATAAAGAAAACTCTTACAACTCAACAACAAAGACAAGCTACCCAAATAAAAAATGGGAAAAAGATTTGAACAGTCATTTCTCCAAAGAGGATATACAAATGGACAAAAAGCATGAAAATATTTTCAATTATCAGTAGTTATTAGGGAAATGCAAATCATCAAAACCACTATGAGGTATCATTTCACACCTAGTAGGATGGCTACAATTTTTAAGATTTTATTTATTTGTCAGAGAGAAAGAAAGCAAGAGAGAGCACAAGCAGGGGGAGTGGCGTGCAGAGGGAGAAGCAGACTCCCCGCTGAGCAAGGAGCCAGATGCAGGACTCAATCCCAAGATCCTGGGATCATGACCAAAGCCAAAGGCAGACGCTTAACTGACTGAGCCACCCAGGCATCCCCACAATTTTTTTTAATAGAAAATAACAGGTGTTGGTGAGAAACTAGAAGCCCCACACAGTGCTGATACGAATGTAAAATAATGTACTTGCTGTGGAGAATAGTTTGGTGTTTCCTCAAAAAGTCAGACATACAATTATCAGATGATCCAGAAATTCCATTCCTAGGTATATACCCAAAAGAACTGAAAACATGTACTCAAACACTTGTTCACAAATGTTCATAATATTCACAAGAGCAATTCACAATAGCCAAAAATCGGAAACAATCCAAGTGTCATAAAGTGAAGAATGCGCAGATTGTGGTATAATCACAAAATGGAATATTATGACCATAAAAAGGAATGAAGTATTTTTACATGCCACAACATGGAAGAAACATGAAAACACTGTTAAGTGAAAGAAGTCAGTCACAAAGGAACACGTATTATATATAACTGACCTTGAACAATGGAGGGAATTAGGGGCACCAACCCCCTACGAAGTTGAAAATCCACGTATACCTTTTCACTCGCCCAAAACTTAATTACTAATAGCCTACTGTTGTCCAGAAACCTCACCAATAACATAAACAGTTGATTAACACATACTGTGTATGGAATATGCATTATACACCATATCATTACAATAAAGTAGGGTATAGAAAATATTAAGAAAATCCTAAGAAAAAGAAAATACATTTACAGTTCTGTGTTGTAAAAAATCTGCCTATGAGTGGATCTGCACAGTTCAAACTTGTGTTGTTCAAGGGTCAACTGTAATTCCATCCACATGAAATACCCAGAATAGGTAAATCCAGAGACAAAAAGCAGATTGGTGGTTGCCAGTGGTGGTGGGGAGGGAGAAATAGGGTGTGACTGCTTAACAGATAAGGGATATTACCTTTATTTTTTTTTTAATTTTTATTTATTTTGAGAGAGAGAAAGAGAGAGAGAGCACGAGCAGGAGGAGGGGCAGGGGGAAAGGGAGAAGCAGGCTCTCCTCTGAGCAGGGAGCCCAATGTGGGGCTCAATCCCAGGACCCTGAGATCATGACCTGAGCCGAAGGCAGACGCTTAACCGACTGAGCCAGCCAGGTGCCCTGGGATATTACCTTGTGAGGTGATGAAAATGTTTTGGAACTAGAGAGAAGTGGTTGCACAATAATGCTAATGTACTGTCACTGAATTATACACTTCAAAATGGTTAATTATGGTTATATGAATTTCACCTAACGATATATTTTTTTTATTTTTTTTAAGATTTTATTTATTTATTTGTCAGAGAGAGAGCACAGGGAACATCAGGCAGAGGGAGAAGCAGGCTCCCGCTGAGCAAGGAGCCCGACACGGACTCGATCCCAGAACCCTGGAAACATGACCTGAGCTGAAGGCAGCCGCTTAACTGACTGAGCCACCCAGGCACCCTAGGATATATTTTTTTAAACTGATTCCCTCAAGCAAATGGAACAAATACACACTGCTAATACAAATACAAACTAGTATAAGCATTTTGGAAAATAATTTGACATTATCTAGCAAAACTGATAATGAAAATGCCCCATGACCCCGCAATTCCATTTTAGAAAATCTCTCAGTTGATGACAACCACCTACCTGGTCACCTACTAAAAACTAACAAACATCCATGTATTCTCTTCCCTCACATACTATATTCAGTTCATTTCAACAAATTGACATTGACTGTTTCCTACCATGTGCCAGCAGACACAACAATGAACAAAACATAGTATCTCTGCCTCACAGAGCTCACAATTTACTGAAGGCAATATAAAATTAGACACATAATTAAAATACAGTGTCATGAGCACAGTAAGAAGGGAAAAATGCTATTGGAGTACATGAGATAGGCAACTAACATAGACGTGGGGAAGTTCAAAAGTTTCCTGGAAGAAGGATACCCAGCCTAAGTTCTTAAGGATACATAGGAGGAGTCAGAGACAAGTGAAGGGAGACAAAAAAATTCTGATCAATCACCTAATTCTTACCTTTCCTTTTTTTTAGTTTCCCTCTTTTTTAATCCCTACTATTACCCACTAGAAGTACACACATCATCACTGACCTGAGAAAGCCTCCTAACCAGTATGTTCCTTCCAATAGTTTACAAAGTGAACTATGTAAAAAATCTGTTCCTATCACTCTCTTGCTTAAATCCATCACTAACTACCCAAAATACAGAATAAAACCTTCTCCCCACACAGAATTAAAGCCTCACTGATGTGATCCCTCCCTGCCTGTCCCACCTCCTGCCTCTTCTTAACTTGATGATCCTGCTTATCTACATATATCACTCTATTTCTCACCAGAAAGTATTTGCTTTGAATATCTGATGCCTTACTTATGTTACTAACATATAATGAGTCCTCAATACATGTTTCTCGAAGAAATCAGTGAACAGATTAAATAACAGCAACAGCTGTGACTTATTAAGCACCGATGATATACCAGACACTAGATTAGACGCTGTGTACACATTCACCTCTAATTCTCACAACCACCTTGAAAGCTAGGTATTAGTGGCCTCACATCAGGAAAAAGACCACTAAGGCTCAGAAAACATTAGGTAACTTGCTGAGGTTACAAATCAGTTAAGTAGCAGCTCCAGAAGTGGGACTTACATCGGTTAGATTCTAAAACCAGTATTTTTCTACTGCATCAAGCTGCCTCCCAAACTACTCTTAAATATTCTCTCTCTCCAAAATGTTAGTGCATCTTATTATTCATAAACTGCCTTCCCCAATGTGAACATCAATTAGAACTGTCTGACTCTAATTGTGTTAAGACGTGCCAAATGTTGATTCAGGAGTACTAACCCAGTTCCCAAAACAGAGAAGTGACAAAGAACTAATAATTATTAATAGCCCAATCATTCCAATAAAACAATCCCTGTCAATCATCTGTCTAAAACGGGGGAAAAAAGCAAAGTTTTTATTTTGTATGACAAGGTTGAAAATCACCTTACCATTTCGTAATTCTTCATGTAGTACACATTTTAGTTTGCTTGAGAGTGAAATGAAAAACACACACTCCTTATCACAAACATGTAACTGCCCTCAGGAGGCAGATAGTGAAGAAAGATCCATTTTGAATTAGGCAGTACATGCTTCCTATGTACTTAGAGGTTAATATTTGATTTCTCATGTATCCACCACCTACTGCCCTACTATAACAGATACTGTACAAGCAGACACAACATGAGCTCTGTATCACACTAGGTCCCCTGATCATCCAGTCTGCTAGCATGAAGGCCTCCCATGCTTACATTCCTCACCCCAAAATAAAATATTCTCCAAAAATTTAAGACCCAGCAGAATTAAAAATTCAAACTGCTATGAATGTAAAGGTTAAGCAGTGCTAACAAAGCTTCAAACATCAAATGGAAAGAAGAAAAGTAGGTAGAAAAGGAGAAAAGAAAATTAGCAAATATTCAGTACCTACTATATACCAAGCACTGTACCAGGTATTTCACATAAGTTATTTCATTTAATAGTAGGTTGCTAATGTTGCTTCAATAACTGAGAAAAACATGAATTTACGTCTCAATTTTGCTAAAATTCGTCCTGAGAGGGAAGGTAACATGTAAGGAGAGCAATCTTACTTGTTGTTCTTCCATTATTTGCACCATTTTAATGGGATTTTTCTATTAATCTTTGACAAGCCATGAAATTTTATATTTTCACCATGACCAACCCATGAAATTTACCAACTTTGTCCATGATTCATACCAGGTCATAGTTATAATGTCTGCTATGCATTTTAGCTAAATAACCACTGAGACTTCTCCCTTTGGACAGAATGAAAAACCTGCCTATAATTAAAGCAGGAATTGTTAACTACAAGCAGTTAAAGTTTACAGCATTGTTTGACAGTTGCAAAGATAAGCCAGTAAAAAGCCTGAGATGCTGTGTCTACCTGTACTTCCCACACATTTGAACAATAGTGTGATATCTCTTAGCATCATAAAATCAATCTCAGATTAGGTAATGAAATATGCACCAGCCTTTTCCCAGAACCTCTGACAAATCACACACAATCCTAAATCTTCATAAATCACGATTAAAGACAAGTATATCATCACCAACACATATATCTTCCCAAGCCTGACCCAGAGACTAATGAGAAAAGGCCTAGACTATCTCATCTGATTAATTAATTCAAAATGTCTGCTGTTATTCAAATGTGAGGCTGGTATTATTTGAATAACACTTGACAGCAGTGCCTGAAGATATCATTTCTGATTTGTGAAGCTGCCGCTGCATAACTGATGATAGTTTATGAAAATGTTCCAATGAAGCTGCTTTTCTTGGCACAACTGTGAAAGATTTGCCAAAGAGGTGGTTCTTTTTTTGTCAGCAGTTGATGTTGCTAATGTTGTCAAATATTTCCAAAATACATAGTCTCTGGAGTCTTTTCTCCTTAAACATTGCCACAATAGCAGCTTTTCCACCTTCCAACTTTGATTTGCCTGAACACAAAACTGCCTTACAGAAGCCCTCTCTCCTTTTTAAGGATCTAAACAGCATCTTCCCAGGATTCACTGAGTCCCTCCAACTAGCAATTTTTTACAAAAAGGACTTTGACACTGCTGGACTGAGCTTGAGGGACTTCCCCCCACCCCACCCTCTCAACTGAATATTATTCTTTCCTTACAGAATGTCAGAAGGAAGACCATTGGGGCACCTGGCTAGCTCAGTGACTCTTTTTTTTTTTTTAAGATTTATTTATTTATTTATTTATTTATTTATTTATTTATTTATTTATTTGAGAGAGAGAATGAGATAGAGATCTTGAGGGTCAGAGGGAGAAGCAGACTCCCCGCCGAGCAGGGAGCCTGATGTGGGGCTCGATCCCAGGACTCCAGGATCATGACCTGAGCCGAAGGCAGTCACTTAACTGACTGAGCCACCCAGGCGCCCGAGCATGTGACTCTTGATCTCCGGGGTTGTGAGTTCAAGCCCCATACTGAGTGCACTTTTTTAAAAAAAAGGGGGGGGCGGGGAGAAGAAGACCAATAAAATATCTTAAGGTAATGTAAGGGTTTTTCTTTCTAAATTGCAAAGCAAAAAATAAATATTTTTAAAAGCCTAAATACTGTTTTCCTCTTCAAAAAAAGATATTACAGCTTTCTGGTCAAAATGCAATAAATGGGGCTAAGAGAACCTCAGAATCAACATTATTTATGTTCTGATCCACTTTTTCCTACAGAGATTTTTCAATAGTTCATACTACATATGGCAGTATCAGAGCATACCACTGGCACATTCTCCAACTGATAAGCCTGAGTGTTATTTCTGAACTCAAATTTTCCTTCTTTGCTATTCTAGTGAAGAGCACAAAGACTCCTCAGAGATATGTTAAATACCTTGCAATGTGCATCTCCTTACCATTCAATTTCTTCTTCCCTGCCACTTAAAACCCACTTCCTTCTAGAAACTTTCTCCATTTACAAGCCCCCTCTATTTCTTCTTCTATACAGTACATTCCATCTTTCAATACTGTGAAAACAACATTAATATGTAACTAATTTGATTAAACGGGCCAATTCTGCTTTTAAAAACACAGTACTTTTAATTTTTTTTAAAGATTTTATTTATTTATTTGACAGAGAGATAGAGCGAGCACAAGCAGGCAGAGGGAGAGGGAGAAGCAGGCTCTCTGCTGAGCAGGGAGCCTGATGCGGGGCTTGATCCCAGGATGATCCGAAGGCAGCCACTTAACCCACTGAGGCACCCAGGCGCCCCAACACACTTGGTATTTTTAAATAGTAAATATTAAAGCTGAATGAGACCTTAGAAATCACATAGTCCAACTCTTATTTTGTAAATAATCACTCTGCAACTTCCTCAGACCCCAGGAAGCTTATGCTAGATCTGTTTAGCCAAAGTGCATCTGTTGATCTCTCCTTTTGCTTTTATGTGTGCAGTCAAGAGTGATTATAGGGTCCACTTTACAAACGCAAAGTTGTCTTAACTTTAAAGAACATTCAGCGGAACATCATATTTGTACAGGCACTTAATAAATACTCCCAGAGGACCACAACAATGGTTTAAGGCTGTACTGTTACCTTCAGGAGTAGCATAATAAAAATCTACAATACAGATATTGTACACAAAAATAAAATAATGGGGGCACCTGAGTGGCTCAGATGGTTAAGCGTCTGCCTTCATCTCGGGTCATGATCCCCACGTCCTGGGATCGAGCCCCGCGTCTTGGGATCCAGCCCCATATCAGGCTCCCTGCTGGGGGCGGGGGGGAGCCTACTCATCCTTCTCCTTCGGCCTGCTGCTTCCCCTGCTTGTACACACTCTGTGTCAAAAATAAATTTAAAAACCTTAAAAGAATAAAAAGTAAAATAAAACAATGAACTTAGCACAAGTTATATTTTATATGTAGTTTACTTCTCAAAAGGTGACACATGGATCCCCGGGGTTTCCTCTGACCCTTTCAGGAGTCCACAAAGTCAAAATTATTTTTACAATACTAAAAGGTTATTGCCCCCTTTTTACTGTGTTGACATCTGCACTGACGGTACACAAAGCGCAGGTAGAGGAAACTCCTGGTGCCTCAGCAACCAAGCAAGGCAATGGCACCAAACTATACTAGCCGTCACTGTATTCTTTACCAGGCACTGGAAAACAACAACAACAACAAAAACACCAGTTTCACTTCAGAATGTCCTCGATGAAACAGTAAAAATCATTCATTTAATTATACCTTGAGTACATGTCTTTTTTTTTTAAAGATTTATTTATTTATTTGAGAGAGCGAGAATGAGAGAGAGAGAGAGTACATGAGATGGGGGAGGGTTAGAGGGAGAAGCAGACCCCCCGCTGAGGAGGGAGCCCGATGCGGGACTCGATCCAGGGACTCCAGGATCATGACCCGAGCTGAAGGCAGTCGCTCAACCAACTGAGCGAGTCGCTCAACCAGGTGCCCGAGTACATGTCTTTTTAGCATTCTGTGTGACAAAATAGGAATTATACACAAAACACTGTTGCTGCATACTAAGTATGAAAAAAAGCACTTGTACAACCGAGTTCCAAGCTGAACTAGCTGCTTGAAAAACAAATGACTTACAAACTATGGTTATTTCAACTTAGATATTTGGCAGACTTTTTTTGGAAAATGAACTTCCAGGAAAATAACTATAGTTTTTGGCGCTAATGATAAAATTCAAGTTTCAGTGAAAAAAATTAGAATGTTGAAACACTACTATGTCCACCACTGTGAGTGTGACAGCTTCCCAGTACTTAAAAACTTTTCTGATAAATTGTGTATTAACAAATGTAATTTTTTTTTGCATTGTCAGACTTTGTTTATATTTGAGTAGAGTTGACACACAATGTTACACTAGTTTCAGATGTACAACATAGTGATTTGACAAATTTATGTATTAAACTAAGTTCACCCACCACAAGCGAACATTTGTCTCAATACATCACTATTGCAGTATCAATGACTATATTCCCTATACTATGCCTTTTATACCCATGACTTATTCATTCCATACCTAGAAGCCTGAGTTTCCCTCTCCCTTTCAGCCATTTTACCACATCCCTTAACCCCCATCCCCTCTGGCAACCATCAGTTTTTTCCTGTATTTAGAGGCCTGATTCTGCTTTTTGTTTCTTTATTCATTTTTATATGAGAGGAATTATATGGTATTTGTCTTTTTCATTCTGACTTATTTCACTTAGCATAATACCCTCTAGGTCCATCTATGTTGTCTCAAATGGTATGAGCTCATCCTTTTTATGGCTGCATAATATTCCAGTGTGCGTGTGCATGCACACATGTGTACACTCGACATCTTCCTTATCCAACAAATGTAATTTTTTTTAAGATTTTTTATTTATTTATTTGAAAGAGAGAGAATGAGAGAGAGAGCACATGAGAGGGGGAGGGTCAGAGGGAGAACCAGACTCCCTGCCGAGCAGGGAGCCCGATGCGGGACTCGATCCCGGGACTCCAGGATCATGACCTGAGCCGAAAGCAGTCTCTTAACCAACTGAGCCTCCCAGGCGCCCCCAACAAATGTAATTTTATCTTTTTTTTTTTAAAGATTTTATTTATTTATTTGAGAGAGAGAATGAGATAGAGAGAGAGCATGAGAGGGAGGAGGGTCAGAGGGAGAAGCAGACTCCCCGCTGAGCAGGGAGCCCGATACGGGACTCGATCCCAGGACTCCAGGATCATGACTTGAGCTGAAGGCAGTCGCTTAACCAACTGAGCCACCCAGGCGCCCCTAATCTTAAATAATGAATGTGTTAACATTTGGAAGATAAACATAACTAAGTGAACCAATATTTTCCAAATGACAAAAACAATGTTACAAAATCATGCATGAGTAGAAGAACCATCAAAGTGCAAACTAGACCAACAGATTTTAATGAAACAGAGTAGAAAAGTTTAATGTGGCTTCAGATTCCACATTTGAACTAACCTTTAAGAAACTACCACTTGTCGGGTGGGGGGATGGGTTAGCCTGGTGATGGGTATTAAAGAGGGCACGTACCGCATGGAGCACTGGGTGTTATACGCAAACAATGATGTAATGTATGGTGATTAACATAACATAATTAAAAAAAAAAAGAAACTACCACTTGTCAAGTTTTGGAGTAGTATCAAAAAGAACATCCAGGGCGCCTGGGTGGCTCAGTCATTGAGCGCCTGCCTTCGGCTCGGGTCATGATCTCAGCGTCCTAGGATTGAGCCCCGCATCAGGCTCTCTGCTCCGCAGGAAGCCTGCTTCTCCCTCTCCCACTCCCCCTGCTTGTGTTCCCTCTCTCGCTGTCTCTCTCTGTCAAATAAATAAATAAAATCTTTAAAAAAAAAAAAAAAGGACATCCATAATGATTGGAAATGGCTATTAAAATACTCTTCCAGGTCGCCTGGGTGGCTCAGTCAGTTAAGCATCTGCCTACGGCTCAGGTCATAATCCCAGGGTCCTGGGATCGAGCCCCACATCAGGCTCCCTGCTTGGCGGGGAGCCTGTTTCCCCCTCTGCCCCTCCCCCTGCTTGTGCTTTCTCTCTCTCTTAAATAAATTTTTAAATAAAATAAAATTATATATCTGGCATGATGTCAAATTATCACTTCATATGTATCAACCATATGACAATGGACTGAATCAGAAGCAGATACGAGAATCCAGTTGTCTTCTATTAAGCCTGACATTAAAAAGACTTGCAAAAATGTAAAATAATGCCATTCTTCTTACCATTTTGTTTTGTTTTGGAAAATCCTGTTTAGGATAACATGTGAAGAGTTGATAATTATAATAATGTTATTTTTGTTACATAACAAGTTTATGGCTGGCTCAGTCAGTAGAGCATACGACTCTTGATCTTACGTTTGTAAGTTCAAGCCCCATGTTGGGTGTAAGGATCACTTAAAAATAAATATGTTTTTAAAAAAGGTAACAAGTTTGTAATTTATAAAGTAACTTAATATTTTAAAAATGTTTCAATTTCTAATATGATATATATTGACAGATATTAAACCCACTTAAACAAAATTTCTTTTAAGACTATAAGGGGGTCCTAAGATCAAAAAGCTTTGAGCATTACTGACATAGATATTTTCCTCAAAAATCTTCATTTAGGAAAGTTTAACATATTAAATACAGTTTCCTACCGAAGAAATCATTTACTTAATTTATATACACAAGAACTGGATATTTTAAAGGAATTCTACCATGAAGGAAAACTTGAATCCCTAATAAAGCACCAGGGAGCAAAGAAGCTGCCAATAAGACAAATTCCCTTCCTCACAAGGAGCTTATACTACCTAGAGTGTAAACCAATACTTTTTTTTATTACAGGTCAACATATGCTAATTGCCAAATAAGTCCCTTAACAACCCACATCCCAAAATCAGATTTCCCTCTTCTAACTCCCTGTCCTTTTTTTCCAGGTCTACCAGAACCCGAGTCTCACTGCTAGCTTGTTCTTCCCCTTCATGCAATTGTTCTATTTCATATTCTTGATCCTTTCCCCTCAATACAACCATTCACCAGGCTCAGAGATCAGTGGTACTCTGAGTGTTTGTAGAACCACTAGTAAGAAAGTAAACCCATTAGGCTTCCAAGAAAAAAGTGGATTGCAATTATAAATTGGGACAAAATATGGGTTAAAAAAAAGTCAACCTCTACAAAAGCAGTTTTCTTTTTTTTTTTTTAAGATTTTATTTATTATTTGACAGAGAGAAAGAGAGAAAGTGCACAAGCAGGGAGAGCAGCAGACAGAAGGAGAGGGAGAAACAGACTCCCCGCTGAGCAAGGAGCCCGATGTAGGGCTCAATCCCAAGACCCTGGGTTCATGACCTGAGCCCCAGGCAGATGCTTAAGTGACTGAGCCACCCAGGCGCCCCATACAAAAGAGGTTCTTAAACTAAGGGCCATGGTCTGCATGAGGGATCCATAATGATTTTCAAGGTATCTATATACTCTCTACAATTGTACTCAAACTTCCATGAGTAGGTACATTTTTTTTTTTTTTAGGAAGTAAGCAACGTATCCATTGCTTTCACCCCATTCACAAAGGAAAGTATAACCAAAAAAGATTTAAAACTTCCTGCTCTACAGCTTTCTGGAGTACCACAGCATACATATTTGTGAAAAGCAGTTATGACTTATTAACTACTAGATGGAAGAAATAACAGATTTTTTAATTATATGGCTTTTTAAGAATAAAGAAAAAATAGGAATAAAATATTCATCAAAGAGTTCTAAGCTTTCCATGTTTTAATGATTTTCACGAAGCAAAATATTTGGCAATTAGTTTATTAGTAGCAAATGAGATTTAGACATATACCTCAACTGAAGAGCTACTAACTCACCACTTAGCATGCACCAAATTCATTTGTCATTTGAAATGGTCTTCTGGTACTGCAACTTAGGAAATTCATGACATAATTACATCCAATGGCTTTTCATTATAAATATTTAGGGTTCTGTTTTTTAACTTTTTCAAATTGCACTAAGGGTTACAGTCAAAAAAACAAATCAATACAAAGTACGATTTCCCATATTTTTACACCTGATGAGCCACAAAAGATCTCTGGAGGGTTCAAAACGGGAAGTAAATAGTTCAACAATGACGACAGTATAGATAAGTTATATAATTAAAACTAAGTCTAAAGGACAAAACCTATAGCAATCGAGTAAATGAAACCTTACTATATTCTGTGTTCCCACAGAAACTAGCACAGAAAATGCTAGTTTAAAACTAGCATTCATTTCAGTAACTCATAATCATAGTACGTTTTTATTTAATCTTAGGTTAATCTCTGGACTAGTCAAATCCATGTGACCAATCTGTCACCTCTGAAGATAATTATTTAATTTATCATTAACTTAAACAGAGATTTCTGTATCTTACAGATAGAAAACTCAGTCATGAAACTGTACAGTCTAAAATGAATATAAATCAATCATTATGACAGAAGAACTTATTTGAGAGTCAAAATGAACAAAATATTCTGTGTCAGCAAAATGTCTCTTGTCAAAATCTACTCAAAAAAGATTTCACTACACTGTACTAAAACAAATGTCCTTCCCAACTCTACAGAGAAACAAGTATTAAATCATCATAATTCAAAACTATTATTTGGAAATACACAAATATTTCCTAGTTATGAAATAGATTGCTTATCATACCTAGTTTTAAAGTAAAAACTTCAAGGTGATTATTTAACTCTAAGCATGTTAACAGGAGTTTCACCACAGATTTTTCTTTTTTTAGCATAAATATTATCATTAATGATAGTAATGGGAGAAGTAATAATATATACAAATTACTTTTATATGTAATTTGCATATAAATTACTTAAGATCCAGGTAAGCAGCTATGGCAGTTTTCTTGTATGTGGTTATTAGAGTTAAGATAAATCTCTACATAAAGGATTAGAAGAATGTAATATCAGATTTAAAATATTCAGCAGAGGGGCACCTGACTGGCTCAGTGGGTAGAGCATGTGACTCTTGATCTCCCAGTAGTAAAGTTCAAGCCATTGGGCATAGAGCTTACTTAAAAATAAATAAATAAATAAATAAACTCAGCACATACACATCAGAAAATGTGTGGAGAAGGCATTTACTTATTTATTTAAAAATAAGTTATTGAGGGGCGCCTGGGTGGCTCAGATGGTTAAGCGTCTGCCTTCGGCTCAGGTCATGATCCTGGAGTCCCGGGATCGAGTCCCGCATCGGGCTCCCTGCTCGGCGGGGAGTCTGCTTCTCCTCCCTCTCCTGCTCTCTGTCTCTCGTTCTCTCTCTCTCAAATAAATAAATAAAATCTTTAAAAAAAAAAATAAGTTATTGAGCACGTTCTGTGTGCTTTTAAAAAAAAAAAAAAAAAGACTATTTCTGCCCTCTAGGAGCTTATAGTGTCCTAGAGAATAGAAACTAAAAAAAAAACAAAACAAAAAAAAAAAATAGTCCTTCCATTCCTAAATGAATCTTTAGAGCATACCACTATCAGTATCAACTTATCCCAATTTTATCCAATGAACTTTAATGACCCAGAAAACATCAAGATTTTCAAATTATAGTAAGAATAAGCCCTTCTAAGTAGAGATAAGTAAAATCTTCCAATATTTTCCCTATTAGGTCATAATTTCATACTCTTTCCTTTATCTTATAACCCAGATAGACCCTTCTTTTTTTTCTCATAGCTTGCTAGCTCAATAATCAACTAGAGATTTTGCACAACCCACATTTTACTTAGAAGTTTAAAAATGAACCAACAAAATTAGGGATAACTGGGAATGGCAGCACAAGTCCCAAGTTTTAAAGACTACACATATCTTTCATTTAAGAACGTGTCTGTAAAAGATCTGCAATACAAATCTCACACACACACACACACACACACACACACACATTTTCTTAAAAGCATTGAAAAATCGTGGTATGATTTGTACCCATTTCCCTTCAACTTGCTTCCCTCCCTTAAATAATGTGGGATCTCAGTTCACCAGTGACCATATTATCAAATATCAGGGAGGGTTTGGTACTTCAATTTTACAAGACCTAATTTCTTTAAAATACAAACAACTTTAAATTATGTCATTTATGAGAACCTGTGACTAGGTTCAAGGTCTACAAATAATCTGTTTCTAGAGCCTCCATAAAGAGGGGCATTATAGGATTATCCAATTAGAAATAAGGCTATTTTATTTTATTGAATGGATTTTTTTTTTAGATGTTTAAAAACTGCAACCTTCACAGTAGCTGTGAAGGATCCCATGTCTAGGAACCCAGCCAGGGGTAACAATATCTAGAACCACCAGTGCAAAGAGAGGAATAGTGACTTCTCTGTATTTCTTTTTGAACTATAATCCTATCCTCACCTATGAGTTCTAAAAACAAAATATAAAAATAGGCTTAAGTCTATCTACCATAACTGTCCCGGAAAAACAAACCTTTGCAAATAATCAGCAAGGGCAACTCTAAGGAATGATCTAAAACTCTAATATCCTAAGGTTCCAAGAACCATTTCAGATCTTAAAATAAAAGCTTTACCTATGAAAAATGTACAATGTATTTCTAACTAAAAATTGAAACTTTTTGCAAAACAATATTTTTCTTATAGCATGTACTTTCCCCTAAAAGGCGATAAACTCTTTATTCTTGCTTTGTGCCTTAAGACATAATCTGCTTTTATCCTTTAGCAAAATATGAACCAGCTACTAGGCTGACAATGCCAAGAACCATGACAAAATGGATTATTAATGAGAAACTGAACTCCAGAACTCTATTAATTTATGTCTTCCTGTCGGATCCAAAAGATGTATCAGCCTTCTCACTCAAAAGAAAAAAATGCCAACACTGTACTTTGTTTTAAAGTTCTCCACAGATGAAGAATTCATTATCCAAAGTACAGTTCTGTTATTTCAGGCTTTCTTGTAGAATAAAGAATCTTTATCAAATGGCTAAGAAAGCTGCTGACAAGTGCAAGTACCTTGCAAAATATATTTACGTCAAACATTCACTGAGAAAAACGGGGGAGGGGCAGAAAAAAGGTGAAAGCCCCTGCAACACTCCTGTCCCCATCCTATGCCAGCAGGCTTTAGAAAACTAAGCCCCTTTGATTCCAGTTACAAAATGGTAAGCAGCATTAATACAACTGCATGTTTGTGGGCTTTTTAAATTCCTAATTACACTAATTATTCTGACATGAAGGGAAATGATCTAACAAGTGAAGAGAAGAATGTGTGATTTCTTTATGCATAAACAACAATGTTTAAGTGACATAAAATATCCTTTTAAGCATTCATAAAAAAAATCTATCTAATCTATGCTTATCATAATATTTATGAAATAAAAAAACCAGAGAGGAAAAATTGCTATAATGTACTCTGTGTGACCTCTGCTTTCTACAGAGAATGAAAACAGCCTTTTGCTTTTCAATCCCCATCAAAGTGGAGTAAAAGGAGGGACAGCGTTCCCGTGCTCACTGCCATTAATCATTGCTTTCTTCAAGCAAGTGCGTATTAATTTCTGTCATCCCAAACATCATCGAGTATTGTTACAGCACCGTTCACTCCTCATTCACCACCAGTTGTTACCAGTTTCCCTACACTGAACAGAGACAGGGTGAATCGTGTGGATTTCAGTGTTAGAGGCCTTTATCCCTGGGGTGCTGACACCAATTAAGCCATTTCAAGAAGAAATGAGAACAGGCCCAGCCCTTCCATGTAACAAGAGCTTGCACCTAGCTTTGGCAGGTTGCCATTTCTCTAGCTTCACACTACAGAAATACTCTTCTCCACAACCTTTTGAATGATTCAGGCTGTTTACATGTAATCGGCAACAATATTTTTTTGTTCATTTCTTCAGGTTCAAACTTAGTGCCCAGCATAACCTAACACAAAAGACTGGGATAATCTAGATGGTCATCTAGAAAGATGAAAACTATTATTTACAGATGATTAAATTCGGGTTAGGAAATAAAAACATATATTCTCTTTAATTCTGTGATAAAATTTTTTAAAAAAGGCATTTCAAACAAAAATTAGAATGTGAAAGCTACTGCTTTTCTCAAATCGGGTTAATTGAAGATAAAACATTTTATTCCATTAGCTCAATTTTAGCACTGTATTTGCTGAAAGAATTCATTTACCCAGGAATATAAACCAGATACTTCCAGCATTAATGGCGGAGTTTGTGTCCAGTTTAAAGAAGGTTATTATCAGCATCGTATTAACATTTGCTCTCCTTTGGAGTCTTTGGTCAGGCACTAAAGGCTATGCTTTGTAAAAGGTTACCTCCAACTCCAACAAAAATCTGCTCAAGTGAATTTAATTAATATCATTTTTGCATCACTAAATATAGAGATCCATCAAACTCTTTCACAATATTGTTGATTTTTTTGACCGCTTTAGATCTAATCATTCTCCTTGTTTTAGACATTTACATCTGCTTTTAAGTTTTTATGGTTGCCTGTTGGCAGGCAGCAAAGTGGAGCTGTCGATGCTACTGCAGAATAATGCAAGGTTTGTTATGAATTAAATATTAGAAACCTTAACACAGCGGCCAATAAGAATTATTTGCCTTATTAAAGCAGCAGAAGACGCTGATTAAATTTTCATTGCATTGCAGTCTTTTTCCCATTTCTGCTTTCAATTCATCATTCTAATGTATGAAAGGCTCGCCGAATAATGGCAGGGGGACTTAATTTCTGGAATGCAAATATAGCAAAGAAAATACCATAAATACCCTCCCAGAAAACATTAAACAGTCAGTTCTAATTAAGTGAATACTAACTAAGTAAATATTCTCTTAAAGAGAAAAAAATAACTCAAATATCAAGAATTCAAGAAGCAAAGCACAATTACCTCTATTACAAATATGTAACAGACACACATTGTGGGTGGACTGTATTTTTTTGGAAACTACTCTTCTTGCAATCAGTTAACTCTTTCGCAGGCCTTAAAGCACTCTAAAAGAAAGGAAATACAGCTACGGTTGTATTCAGCTTTGCATAGTTTCTGAAAATTTAATCATTTTTACAAGAAATATATAGCAAGAAAGGTAATAAAACAATGTACGTAAAGTAGCGCTCAGCCAGAAATGGCAACTAGCATTTCTGAATCCCTACATTATGTTTTAAATTTATATTTACTGTTGCAAATATATTTAGGGAATAAACTACCCCTGTAAAAATACCCCTGTAATCGTATGTCCTATACTGAAGGTTGTTCACGTTTCTGCCTTAATGTGAGGAAGAAAATGAACTTCAAGTATCCATTTCCCCTAGAGAAAATCTCTTCCTTGAAACTCTGCAACTAATGAAATGGGGATCTATAAATAGCAGCATCATTACCATGAGAGCCTCTGCTTGGTACCAGTCTCTGCAGCTGACCCTCTTTATACTAATAACTACCAGACTTCAGTCTCATTCCTCTATAGGGTGATCAATATTGGGACGGTTAAAAAATGTGATGGAAATTTAACCTACAGAAATAGTATTTACTTATCAAGTTTCCTAAAAACATGCAGTGTCGCCTATACTTACAGCTTTCCACTTAGACTTTACTTAAAAGGTGGTTTTGCTTATTGTTTTGGCTTTTGTATT
>NW_023270433.1:9444872-9454538 GCF_011800145.1 Mirounga leonina
GTCACAGCCACAGTGGTAGAATTCAGACACTAGAACCAAGCCTCAATATAAATGCTTTATCCAAACTCTCTCCTATCTAACCCCAGCCTGGTAGCAGTTAAGGGCAGGGTTTTGCAATTCTACCTCTAGCAGTGGTTTAGAAGAGGTAAAAAAAAAAAAAAAAAAAAAAAAAGTTCCATGTTTGAGGAAATCTTAAATTCTTCACGGGCCCAGAGAAGTTCTGTCCTCCTCCCAGGCCACCACTCCAATCCGCGTATTCACTCATGCATTTCCCCCACAAAATACAGAAAATCACATAGGAGCTTTACAGAGAGAAAAATCAAAGGTCTGGCTTAAACCACCACAGTCAGCGAAATCAGAGTCAAGTATGAAACTCAATCTTCAACATGAAAATCAAAAAATGCAGTGATCTTATACAACACACATATGCTGAAATGTAAATTCCACAGGTGTGTAAAGTGCAGAGTATAACCACTAATTCTAATTGTTCCTGCTTTTAGGTATTGAAGTCACAGTCTTAATGCTCATTTAATATAGTTTCCTGATGCCCAAGTCAACAACTTATTCCTTCTTTCCCTAGTGAAGAAAATATTCTTGTGAAGTTCAGTTTAGTGAAGACATTACTGCACAAACACACACAAGTTTACACTCTGAAAAGAGGTGATAACAGTTTACTAGCCATGTTGCTGAAATTAGGCTTTAGAAAAAAAAGACTAGACGACACAATTCTTAGTATGCTTTCATATAAGAGAGTACAATAAAAACTTCCTATTTGTATCTCCAATTAGGTCAATTAATATTCAGAAAAATTCTGTAACACCATGTTTCAGTAATCATAAGAGGGGGAAAAAATAAAGCAATGTTCTAGAAGCTTCTCTAGACCTTTCAATCAATTTTATTTATATGCAAAACCAAGAGAAACTAAAAAAAAAAAAAAAAAAAACAAAGCTCCTCCTGATGCTAAAGCTCTCAATTTACTGACAGGCAAATGGCTTCATGCTGCCACTTAATCTCATTTCTTGCATAATGCCCTCTAATTAGCATATCAAAGTGAATTAATACTTCTAGGGCATTAGCAATGGGGAAATCTGCTCCAGGCTCACAATAGCAGTTAAGAGAGAGCCAAGAAATCCTCAAAAACACCACAAACCACTTTGCATTGCAAAACTGTTCAATTTATTTATCCTCTCTCTCTAAACACTTTTACCGCACACTGTTTTAGTACTGTTCACCAAACAAAATGATAATTGCCAAAGTTACCAGCATCTGTAATGCCTGTTTAGAATCTTAATTTAGATTATGTTGCAGATAATTTCTATATGCAACCATTTGTTCTATTATAAATGTTAATATAGAGACAGTGGAAATGTTGACATTCTCAATTAGTTAATTTGAATTTGAAATAAAATTTTATGGGATTTTAAAATTTATGAATTTTTTAATGTAAAAAGCCACCTGCTGGACTCTGATGCCTAAGAAATGTGCTGTGAAAACTGATGTATCACATAAAACAAAACAAACACACAAAAAAATCATTTTGCCATAACATATGTTGAGTCTCCCAAATAATGGTTTAAACATCGTGAGGAATCATCAGCATTAAAAGGATTACATTGTATACGAAGTCCTCATTAATATGATCATACAAAAAGAGTTATTGTTCAAAATAGCTTTTTTTAAAGCAGTTAAACTCAAGGAAAAAGAGAAGTACAAAACTTTTAACAATTATTTTTATCCATAATTAATTTTAATTGTCTTCAGTCCTATCAGCTACTATCATGTAGTCAAGTCTAAAAAAAGAAAAAAAAAAACAAAACCATGCCAGTTCAACTTTACACATTCTATCACACCATTTTTTGCTACAGATACACTCAAATGTAGTACCAAAGCAAACTACCGTTATCATCAAAAACTACAAACATATTATATTTACAGAATACGTCTATAAAAAATAATAAAGAAGAGATTCTGGTTACTATTCTACCTACAAAGGCAATAATTAGAATTAAGTTTGAAGACTACTGAAATTTATTTGAACATGTTCTGTGTCTGAAGGCATAAAAAGATGCTTTATTTTTTCAGTGACTCGGTCAAGCATTGCTTATTAATTTATTTGCTAAATATAACAACACTATCACCTAGTTGTGACAGCAATTTGTTTGATTAACTTCTGTAACTTTGTAAAAAAATCTGATAGCCAGGTCTGAGAACTTCGACCAACTTACACTACATAGTGATGTAAATTACTTACCCTCTTCATACTTAAAGACTCAAATGGCCTACTGAAGTAGAGCAAATGCTTGAAAAGGTCAACATGAGGGGGTGGGGGGTGTGCAAGCTTTGTTAGTCAGTTACTACCTAAATCATGCTGATCACACTGATAAATGGCTAAAACACAAGCCTGCTGAGAAAACAAATAAAACATTATTCTCATAGTGTCAATATTGAAATAATAAATACCTAAAGATGTCCACATGTACCTGAATAGAGGAAAAATAGTCTAAAATCTTTATTTAATTTTATGTGTCTGTGCTGATGTTTTAAGTATTTATTCTGAATAGATACCTCAATGGTATGAGTATAAAATAAAGTGGTGACTGATTTAGGGTGTGGTTCATGAAATGCAGTTTCAATTCTTTATGACCATACTTCATATAACAGAACTTCATCCTGTATAATGCCACCATAAAGTATCAAAATGTAAATACTCCAAGTAATATGTTAAACTTAAATCTGTCTTGGAAGAAACCTTTTACAAAATTTATAAACTGAAATCTAAAAGTACAAGTGAAATTAATTAAAAGGGAAAGGATTATGGTATGAAAGATGTACACAGATATATTTTATGAAAGCTGATGAAACACTAAGCTCTTTAGGGCAAATCAGGGCTTCCTTTGCTACTGTATTAATATACTTCTGATTTGGAATAAAATTATGTAAATTAATAAAATAACATAGTAAAGTCCCAAGCAAAAGACCAAAAGTACATAAATCTGTAATAAAATGAACTCCACTAAAACTGAGGCATGAAAGAATTACTTGCACAGATCAAGTTAGTACTGACAAGAGGTTCAATATATTTTTATTGGGAAGGAAAAAAAAAGGGTTTTAAGATATCCTCATATTTTTAAGATAATATAATACTTGATACCGTAGATCATGAAGTTCTAAACCAGGATGGTAGGAGGATTTTTTTGTAGATTTTCTATGAGTATGTTGCATGTATTGTCTTAAAAGGATAAGAGAGGTAGAGTAAGAAAGTTAGCAAAACACCACTCTTTTACATCCTCCTTCAATACCTCCTTAAGAAGCTACAGTGAGTTATACAAATCTACAAAAATAGAAAAAAATTCAATAAAAATATTCTTAAATTGCTTTAAGGAAAAATTTGTGATAAAGCAATATAATTTACGACATTTCTAAGATATCCTGACTTTATATTTTTTCCTGTTTAGTTATTTAATATTTCCAATGTAAACAAGACATAATGTGTCTAAAACAGATATGAAATTTAAAATGTTAAAAGTCCATTAAAATTTGCTTCAAAATAATTTTGAAAGGGTGGGAGTTACAGAGAAAACAAGACTGGCCAAGTGTTGCTAGCTGCTGAAAGTGGGCAATTAGTTCATGGGGGTTCAAGTTTCTCTTCCCTCTACGTGTTTTTTACGTTTCCAGTTGTCCATAATAAAAAGTTTTTAAAAAGCTAGAAAGTAAGTTCATTTAAAACACAAAAATGAATCATGTATGGAACGGAAGCATTTGCTTTTAAAAGTCTGGGACAAATGATAATTATATTGGAAATACTGCAAGAGCAACTTAAAAGAATACGTGCAATATGTACAATAGCACTTAGTCTCATGTATAACAATTTTCATCTTTCCTGTTAAATTTTCACTTCATGGAATATTTGGTTTTTATACATTGGGAATTAAAGAATTACATGGCACTATACAAAGAAAAAGAACAAATTTTAATATTGAAGCATAAAAAAAAAAAAAAGAAAACAGAAAAAAGACTCCAATGAGTCTCTAAGCCTGTAGGGTCAGAATTAAATAGAGGTTCACTGAAAGCACAGCTCTGTCCCTCTGAAACCTAGTCATACTGATATCACTAAAGATAAAAGGTTTAATCATATATATCACATTCTAAATGCATATAAAAACTCACATAACAAGCTACATTCTTGATCCAGTTTTGATATCTGAAATTCTTATGACTTGTTCGGGGGGGTGGGGGGTGTCCTTTAAAAGTAGAGCATTTTTAATAGTCATTTTCTTCTCCTTAAAATAAAAAATACTTCAACCAGCCCAACCAGCCAAGCAGGCCTTTCTCTTCCCCTGCGGACACCTCCTGCAGTAGAGAAGTTCATTAAGTTTTATGATCTTCCCAAGTCAGTCTTGCTTATAAGCCTCACAAAGGCCACAAATCTGGCAAACCATCATGTATGCCATTAGACATTACTAGTAAATGAACGCTATTTAGGGTTTGTGGTGGCAATAAATCAGAGTTTGGTTGGCAGCTATCAACATAGAGTATTTTAACCTACCATTTAGAAAGGAAAAGGTTGTGTTGATTTTTTTTTAATACAAAACAGTTTTTTCACAATATGATTCAGATTATATACGAAAATGGATTTTCATTAGAATTTTTAAAAATACATTTATTTCTCAAAAAGAACCATTTTCTTCATTTGAACTCTCATAATTAAAGGCTTTGGAAAGTAGGCAGATTTGCGAGGATGGAATATTTCACAAAGAAAAGTACTTCAACAATCAGATTAAGGTGGCCAAAAAGATGTGAGGGAATGCACCAAAATAAGTATGTAGGTGAGGAGACCTCGGAGCATCAGGGATATTTAATAAGATATAGATGGTAAAATATGACTAAAAAGTAATTAAGAGGAAAATCTTAACATATCAACAATTATCTCGCTGGTTTCTTAGTTTAAAATAGAGAAATATGTTGATTTTAAAGCCTATAACTCTTCAGTTGCTTTCAAACTGCATAAATATCACAACTAGAGATGACGTTTCTACTCAAAAATAATTGTACAATGGATTTTACAAAAGAATACATTTTCAAGAAAAGGCAAGCACCTCATAGTAAAAGTATACTTCCCCTACCTCTGAACAAGAAAATAATATAATTGTGGTAGATTACGCATTTATCTGTCAGAAAGGAAAAATACCTTTTCATATTTGGTAGGAGAGAAAAAAGATGTTTTCCAAACTAAATCCCTCATGTGCATCAGAACTGGCTATGTTCACTGCCTGATCAGAAACCTCAAACTCTACTGGCAGATATATAGATACAGAATTTTTTTTTAATGATTTTGTCTTATTTTAGGAGAATCACAACTGAAATGACATTATCCATTGAAATGACAGTTTTCCCCCCCCACCTTCCCACTAGTCAACCCCCTACCCCTCCATTATGCAGAATAGAGTCATCATATAATGTTCCGGTTTCTCTTACAAATGACTAGGTAAACTTTCTCTACGTTGCAGAGAATTAATCTTTGGATACTCTATTATTAGATTAAATAAAATGATCTAAAGAAAAATCATTATGCAATACACATATATTCTACAATGCTTATTTTATTAGTTCATGATGTTTCCAAAGCAGAACTGTGGGAACAGATGTGAGGAAGAAGGGGGGAGGCCTGGAATTTGCTGCCCCGCTTTCTTTGCCTTGGTAACCCTAATGTCTACGCAGATGTTTTATTTCAAATCAAGGATACTAGGTCCAGTGTCCCTGTCTCCTTCTAAGACTAGTTTTGGAGGGTGAGGTGGAGCTATGGGTAGTAGGGGAGAAAGGAGAGGAGAGAAAGAGCTTCACCCCCATCAATCATTTGGTACTTAAATCCCATCCCTCTCGAGCTTAGAGAGGCAGGCAGGAAGATGCCTCAGCCCAGTCAGCCGCCTTTACTCTTTGTCGGCTGCTGGCTTTTTACAAAAGAGATAACGTGCAAACTTGAATCTGCTGGCCAAAACATAAAAAGAGGATCTAATTTACAAGTTATCACTGAAAGCCTCAGAAACAATTTTCAAAACACAAAAATTTCCTTTGTCAGCTACCTCTTGCTTCTTAAATAGCAAGAGCCCTAGCAAAGCTCTCTCTGCCAGTAATCCCAGACTCTGAAAAGACTTGTTTCTTTTTTGTAACTCACCTTTGACATGAGGCTGACTATACTTTCCTTTCAGAATGGTGTAACTAAGTCTTGTGCAAATAAGCAACTAGAGGACTTATGCCTCCTAATTGAATTCTGCCTGCTGCTAAATGTCTAAACAAGAAAAGCAGTTTGCTGGGTTTGGCTCTCAAGCTGGCTAGGCCAAAACTTTAAAAAGGCAAAAAATAAATAAATAAATACAAATAACGAGATGGGGGTGATAGGGGAAGAATATCAATCCCACCTCCCTAGTAATATAATGCCGTGTAAGTTGAATCAATCTTAATATTCACAACATAGTCAATACCCCAGTGCTTAGCTGTCAGCAGAAACTGAAGTGGAGCCCTGATAGCAAGAAAATCCTTGGACATTAAGCAACATAATTTACTGAAAATTGTACACTTTTAGGCTTGTAAACTAAGAATCTTCAAGATTTAATGCTTGATGTCTTATTTTATAGTCAGATAAAAATTATCTACCGTTTTAAATCACAATGCTTCCTAAAGGTAGCTAAAAATCAACAGAGTAAGTTAGTAATTTAAAATGCCTATGGTTTTCAAAATGTAAAATCTATCTTTAAAAGAATCACTCAACATTTACAAACCATGAATACTATGTGAATGATAAGCAGGAAAACTACTCTTTAAGGATCTCAATATTTTCTGTTAATTATGGTTTTAGCATATATTTTAATAGGTAGCAATAATCCATCATCTTCTCTTGATTACTTTTAGAATCAGAATAGCATTGCAGAGTGAAAAATATGTTTAAAAGGAGGACAATTCTCCTACCAACTAACATGTATATTCAGTGTGCTATCATTTGTGCACTCGATTTAAACACAATGACTTTTAATCTTTTAAATAGCATCACTTGGATATTGGATATTGTTATATCCTGGACTTTAACTCTCTCTTCTATGCCTCAACTTAAAAAACAGCAACTTTATAATACCTTATAGCTAACAGACACACACACACACACACACACAAACACACACCAAATCAACAGTAAAGCTTGCTTAATGCACTTTTTTTTTGCCATATACAGGGCAGATAATGCCAAATCCGAATTAAAGCATCTAAATTAAATTTCTAATTCCACTTGAGTTCCTACTATCACCTCAAGGCTAAAATACCTTTAATTTTAAAAAGTCTAACAAGAAAATTAAATTGAAATGAATTGCCAGAAATTTGTCTGTTTTTGTAGTTTTTATTCCAGCACTTCTGTAAAACCTGTCTTCTCATATGTTCCCTGCTTTGAACACTTCAAAAATTGTTTAACCTGCTAATGTGAACCTTTTTCTACTTTATAAAATATACTAAACATATTTACAATGTAATGACTTCAAGCATAAAATTTAATGAAAGTAGTAATAGATGTAACACATTGTATATGCCTAAACACATCATTACCCTTTCTTGCTCCTTAAAAGTAGCCTTCCCAACTAAAACACTAATTCAAACATCCTACTGGAGTCTGTTCAATTGCATCTATTCTTCGATCTGTGGAGCTGAAGCTTAGGACTGTCTAAGTAAAACAAAGTTCGGGCGATGCTTCTCCCGGGGACTCGGATCCAGTCTCCCGTTGCTCCTTTTAAAAACTGACATACAAACAAGGCGAAAAGGAGCGGGAGAGGGCGGTCGGCGCTCCAGAGCCCCCTCCCTGCCTGCAGCCAGGGTCGGCCGCCTGGGGACAGCGACCCAGCCCGGTCCGCATCTACACTTCCTTTTATACAGGAGCGGAATTGAGAAATCGACTCCAGATTTATTGCAGTTTTTTCTCAAGACCAGGAGGTGGGAAGGAGAGAATGATCAAAGATGGCGGTGCCCAAAAGCAGCAGCTCTCAACTGGAGAGTGGAAGGAGTAGCTCTGACCCCACCTCGGGGGTCTCCAGGCCCACTACGGGGCGCAGCCTCTTACCTGTTTTCTCTTTGATCTCACACAGGACGCTGAAGAGCGCGGGTTTCATTCTGTGACAGTTCAGGGCATGTTTCCTAAAAAACAAATAGCAAAACACAAAGGTATTAGCATCACCTATGGAATAATATGGCGCCTTCCTTTAAGTTAGACCCAAGATTTAATTCCGGCCCTCTATTTTGGAAGGCTCCTTGGAACCATGGCAAGTCAACAGAAACTCAAGTTGACTACTTAGCGACAGCCCGCAAGCTCCGGCGGCCAAAGATCCAGCCCGAACCAGGCGCGACCCATCTGCCCGGCAGGCAGCTGCCTCGGCGACCGCAGGGCGCGAACCCGCGCGGGGAGCCTAGATAGCGGGGCAGACGACGGCGACCCGGGGGAGGGGACGGCGCGGAGGGACTCCCGCGTCCGCCCTCCGCAGGGGGAGCGGGCGCGGCGCCGGCGACCGGCCGACTACGGCCAGCGGGCGGTGACAGCTCGGCAAAGTTTGCGAGGCGGCCCTCCCTTCCCCGAGAACTTGGCCGCCCGCACCCGGACTCGCCAGGGAACCGCCCATCACCCCGCGCTCGCCCGGCTGGGGCGGCCGCCCGCACGGCGAGGTCGTCCCGCGGCCAAGTGGAGCCCGGCGCCGCGACTCCGGGACGGAGGAGAAAGTTGCACTTCCCGCAAGTGCGGCCCGGGGCCCTCTCGGGGCGGCGTGCACAGGGTCCAGGCGGGAGGTTTGAATCCGTGGGAGGGGGCCGGGCTGCGAGAGGGCCGGACGGGGGAGGGCAAGAAAACCACAAAATCCTAGCGGCACCAAGTCAGTCCCGTGCCCCGAGAGCAACTTTGCCGACTCCCGCCCGCGTCGAGGGGTGCGGGCAAGTCCCCCCGAGGCCCTGGCAGGCGGCCGGTTTGCGGAGAAAGTTCCCTGCCCAGAGATGAGGCCCCTGCCCCGGGCGCCACCCCGGGCCCCGACTCGGCCGCGGGCCCGGCTCCCGCACACACACAAAAGATGCTTAATGAGACGACACCAACTTTGCTTGCGCCTCGTCCAAGCTCTGGTCGGTGATGGTCATGATCTGGTGGAGGATGTCGCCGATGTCCTGCTTCCTGCCGTCGCCGTCCGCCCCTTCGTGGCCGTGCGGGGGAGGCGGCAGGGCCATGCCCCCCTGCACCGAGTGGCCGGCCAGGTTCACCCCGGCCAGAGTCTGCAGCATCCTGGATTGATCGTCCATCCCGCCGCGCGCGGGCGGGAGCGGGCGGCGGCGGCGGCTGAGGCGAAGGCTGAGGCGGCGGCGGCGGCGGCGGCGGCAGCGGCGGCGGAGGCGACGAGGGAGGAGAAGAAAGAGGGGGGGGGGGGGGGGGAGGCGGCCGCGCGCTCCCCGCCCGCGCGGGGAGGGGGCGGCCCGGCCGGCGGGCCCGCGGCTGAGGCGGTGCAGACGGGAGCCCGGCTCCGGCTTCCGCCGCCGCCGAGGCTCAGGAGAAGCGCCGGGCGGAAGCGCCGGGCTCCGCGGCGGTGGCGGAGGCGGAGGCAGCGGCGCCCGCTGCCCTCACGCGGCCGCCGCGCCGCCGCCGCGCCACCGCGCGCCCCG
>NW_023270433.1:9454938-9544938 GCF_011800145.1 Mirounga leonina
GCCGCCGCCGCCGCCGCCGCCTCGGCCGGGCGGGATCCGAGCCCCGGCGGCCCCGGGGGAGGGAGCGGCGGCGGCAGGCGGCGGCGGCAGGCGGCGGCGGCGGAGGAGGCCGGCGGGCGGGCCGAGGGGAGCGAAGGGGATGGAGGAGGAAAGTTTGGGAGCGGGCGGGCCGGCGCAGCGGGGCGCGGAGCCCGATGGAGGGCCCCGGCGGGGTGCGCGCCGGGCGGACAGCAGACTGATGGGGCGGGAGAAGTCGCCGCCGCCACTGCCGGAGCCGCGCACCCTGCCAGCAGCCGCCGCGGACCGGGCTCGAAGGCCGCTCGGCTGAGGGATTGACAAGCTGCCAGTGCCACTCACTCACTGCGGCCCCAGCGCCCGGGGGGAGGGGCGGGGGCGAGGGGGAGGGCGGGGAGCGCTCCGCACGCTCCGCCCCCGAGGGCGGCGCGCGCGCTCATTGGGCTTTGCGCCTCCCGCCGCCGCCACTGGCACCGCCCCCGAGTTGCGGCCGGCCCTCTCTGGCCTCTGATCCCCAGCGCTCAAGAGCGCGCCACCGGATCCTCACGCCTGGTCGCGTCCTCGGCCCGCGGGACAGGCCACCCCGACCCGCAAACGCTGTGCCCGCACCGCGGCGCCTGATCTCTAGTGTTAACAGTCATGGGTGCGAGGAGTTGTGTATGGGACACGGAGCAACTCGTTCCAAAGCCACCCACGTGCTTCCCCGCAGCGCCGCGAGCTTCACGCCTAGGACAGCGCCTGGTACATTTTCCCGCTCTTCCCGTCAGGAGGTGGTACCCTCGGGGTTCCGGCTGCCCGTCCCAGGCCAATCGTATTGCGCTAGGAGCCGAACGGGGCGGGACAGAGGCAAGAAAGCGTTGTCCCAATTGGAGCGTTCGAAATGTCCTGGGCAGAGGCGGGGAAGCGGTGGATGGTGGCCCCGCCCCTCCCGGGATCACCATAGTAACCGAGAGGGCGCTGCTTGGAGTTGGCGCCAGCGCTCAGGCCTTGCGCTGTCCCTCAAGAGGTGACCAGGTAAGGTGGGAGCCTGTTGTCCCGCATGCTTCATGTCTGCTCTGAGCGGATCTGAGTACTGTACACTTTCTCTTGAAAGGGGAGCATAAGAAAATGTGTCACAGGGACGTGGCTCCGGGAGGAGGGAAAGGGCCTGACACCCAGGACCGATTCAAGCCTTACAACACTTCACACACTCTGCAATTCTTGGTAATCCAGGGATTACTCCTTTGGCAGGGTTTGCTTTTAGCCGCCTCCAGATGGACCAAAGCTGCAAAAAACGAGCTCTTTATCACAAAGATAATGTTTACTTAAGGACAGACTGGATTTCACTTATCAACTTACCCCATCACCATGAGTCAATTAATGTTGGGGACCCCAGTCACAGATTTTCATACTTTTCTTCCATTGTTCTCTGTCTACAAATGACTAAAGGCTCACATTATTTAGGGATCTAGACTTCTGGCCCTTGTGGACGCTTGAGCTTTCTCTTAACCTGATTTCCCAAACAGCTTCAACATGTTTTCTCCCTTTGAGATTCACAGAGCTCATTCTAGTTGGGTCCTTTGGTTAGGTGGTTCTGAAAAGTCTTATTCCTTCCCCAAACACAGTAAGCTGTCTTATTTGAAACCAAAAATAGGGGTATGAGATATGAAAAATGGCTCTTACTCTGCAGGGTTTAATGTAGGACAAGCAGTTCTTTACATGCCAGATGGATTCTTGGAATGAAGCAGGCTACTCGGTTCCAGGTTCTTTCCTTCATATGTTGTGTGTACTTTTAAATACTCCCCACTGCAAAGCTAATAGCTAACCTTACAGTTAGGCAAGCTAAAATCTTTACAAACTGCACAGCTGCTGGAGAGGGAGTTCCAAACAATCCACTCTACTTACTTCCAAAGAAGCCCCCTCATGTTCATTAATATTCCCTGCTCTTCTATAGCCCATTCATATGTCAAGTTTCTGATTCTTCTTTCAAGCCCCTATTATGGGTTACTCATAGTCATCATTGATTGGCCTTTCTCTTTATTCTTAACTTGTTTTTCAAAGCTGTCACTAAATCCTTCTACATTTTTGCATAACGGAGCAAGAGCAAACAGCCAGTCTTTCTCGCAATTCTTTAATGCTGAAGATGTAAAACCACAGAACTCTATCTGAAAGATGCCTTAAGCTCTAAATTCCTTCCAGCTCTAAAATTCATTGATCCTGTGACTCACTATCAGGCCACCTTCCTGCCCTTCTAGGCTTATAATCTTGACTAATCAGTCATGAGGATGAAGCTAATTAGCAATGGGGATTTATGGTTATTTCTAGCCTGCTCCAAAACAATGAGTTATGTAAGCAAAGCAACATATATAAAAATGTAAATAAAATTAAAGAAACCATTTAAGCAAATAAAGGCAATTGGGAACTATGGGCTATGTAAGCAAACTGGAACATAAAAACATAAATTAGAATTAAGAAAACAGTTAAGCAAATGCCAGCAATTAGGAATAAAACAACTTGTTAAATGTCTAACACCCGCAGCTATTTTATGGCACACACCTCTAAACCCATGGTCATTCAGTGATGTGGAAATTTGGTATCATAATTCTGCATTAAGTGATTGGATTAGATTGACCTTCTGCTTGGAAGGTTTCTCTTTTTCTTATTATCAATATGAGTTGCAGTAAAAGCCAGAGGGTCCTAGCGAGGATTCCCTCATAGGCTCATTGACAGTCACCATTGATTTAAAGTGTAAATTCTTTTAGATTAGTTTCCAAGCCCCAATAAACAGTGTCAATTAATTGCACATGTTCCAAGATCTCTTGTGCCTTTGCCAGTTTCTCGTGTAGGATATTGCCTTGTCTCCGCTCAGCAATCTCAGTCACGTGGTTTGGTGCCTTCACAGATAATAGAATAGAACCTCCCTAAGTACCTGAATCCATCTTTGCTCTTTCTAAGGCACTGATTATTAAAAAGTCAAGGGAAATGTAATTTACTCTTGGTGAGTGTACATTCATGTAACGTTAACAGTGACAAAATGGTGAAAACCAAGTAGGGGCTCTCTCATATCCATCCCTCTCCATAGGTTTATATTAACATCACCATTGCCTCTGTCATCAATGTGGTGATCGTCACGGCAGATGCCATTATTGAGCTCTCTCAGGGTGGGACATTGTGCTCTGTGCTCCCCTTATTTCATCTTATTTCAGTCTTACAACAGCCCTGTCCTGTCTAGGTCAGGTTATTATTAAACAAGGAAACAGAATGAGAGAGGGTAAGGAAGTGACACAAGACCACAAAGCCAGTAAGTGCTGGCCTTGGATTCAAATCTTGATCTGTGTGGCTGCAAAGCCTGCCCTATAAGACACTGTGCAAAAAAAAACGTCATTTAGGGGCGCCTGGGTGGCTCAGTTGGTTAAGCATCTGCCTTTGGCTCAGGACATGATCCCAGGCTCCTGGGATCGAGTTCTGCGTTGGGCTCCTTGCTCAGCGGGGAGCCTGCTTCTCCCTCTCCCTCTGCTGCCCCTGCTTGTTCTCTCTCTCTCTCTCCCTTTCTGTGAAATAAATAAATAAAAATCTTTAAAAAAAATTTTTTATGTCATTTAATCAAGGTTACTAAGTAAAAACCACCAGGCCTTAACAGGTGAACTGTAAATTAATGAAAATAAGTAATTAGTACTTAATAAAAGGAAGATAAGCAACTCTTTTAGAGGAATCTGGGTCTCATGGCAATGGAGGAGGGAAATGCAGACAAAGCCCAGCCAGGCCATCCTCCATGGCCACCTAGGACTTTGCCTCGCTGCCCACCTTTCCTGCCATGCCTATCTTTGCTGATCTTCATCTGCTCTAAACTCTCAGAACATATTGCCTGAAATGTGTACCTTACTACCATACTAAATAGTCCTGTGTTGTTTGCTCTCCAATTCACCTGTTAGTTTTCTCATCTAGTTCATAAGCATGTTAAGGGCAAGGTATTTTGAGGTGTGACTACAACATGGTTGATTTGACTTAAAAAAAAAAAAAACAACAACATCAACAACAACAAAACTTGGACAGCTAAGAAAGATGTCACTTTGGAGAAACTGACTAGATACTTACTCACAAACATATCATTGCTCCGTCACTATAGAAATGACTCTTTAGAAGTGGTCTTTACAGTTGCTAGCACATGTGACATGTGACAAATCTTCATCTTCTGAGGCTTTCTTTGAGCAACCAAAGAATCAGTGGGCTAACAGTGCACCCTTCTACGATGTGGTCCTTAAAAGAGAATATTTATTGAAATACATAATTTCTGGGAAGTTTGATAGAAAGCCCCATCTCTCTATTCTTTCATCCCTCATAGCACCTAATACAATGCAGTGGCATACACAGTAGGCACTTGGACCCGACACTGTCAGTTGCTTGCCCACTTCCTTCCATGCTGATAGAACTGTGATTTTATTCCTATGGCAATGTGTTCAGTCTCCGTTGAGGACTAAGTCAACTATGAACATCCTATCCCCTGCCTTCTGAGCTTTCAAGGCACAGGGATGATGGGATGACTTTCCTATTAAAAATAAGAGACAGACATGGCTCTTTTCTCCTTCCTTCTACCTCTTTCCCCCTTTGAATGTGATTCTGATTCTGGAGCAGCAGTGGCAGCCATCTTGTGATAATGAGGTGACAATATGAGGATAAAAATCAACAGAGTTTGGTGGTTTATCTCTGTGGTGTCCCTCCTCCAAACCCATAATTCCAGTCTAATCATGAGAAAAACATTAAACAAATTTCAATTGAGGGATATTCTGTAAAATCTCTGACTAGTACTCCTCAAAACTGTCAAGGTCACCAAAAACAAAGAATATCTGATAAACCATCATAACCAAGAAGAGTCTAAGGAGATATGACGACTAAAAATGGTATCCTGGATTAGATTCTGGAACAGAAAAAGGGTATTAGGTAGCAACTAAGGACATATGAGTAAGCTATAGACTTTAGTTAATAATAATGTATCGTGGGATGCCTGGGTGGCTCAGTCGTTAAGTGTCTGCCTTCAGCTCAGGTCATGATCCCGGGGTCCTGGGATCAAGCCCCACATCGGGCTCCCTGCTCGGCGGGAAGCCTGCTTCTCCCTCTCCCACTCCCCCTGCTTGTGTTCCCTCTCTCACTGTGTCTCTCTCTGTCAAAGAAATAAAGTCTTTAAAAAGAAAAGTAATAATAATGTATAGCTATTGGTTCATTAATTGTAACAAATGCACCATATTAACATAAGATGTTAATAATAGGGAAACAGGGTGGAAGGTATTAGAGAACTCTGTACTACTCTTTTATTCCAAAATAAAACATTTATTAAAAACAAAAATAGGGCGCCTGGGTGGCTCAGATGGTTAAGCGTCTGCCTTCGGCTCAGGTCATGATCCCGGGGTCCCGGGATCGAGTCCCACATCGGGCTCCCGGCTCGGCGGGGAGCCTGCTTCTCCCTCTGACCCTCTCCCCTCTCATGCTGTTTCTCTCTCACTCGCTCTCTAAAAAATAAATAAAATCTTTAAAAAAAAAAATTTAAAAAAATAAATAAATAAACATGGTAAGTGGGGAAGAAAGACAGGAAAAGCCTAGGTGCCTGCAGATATTGTTGACTATCTGAACACAACAAGTAATTGCTTACTCCCAGGTTCCTAGTTATGTGAGAAAATTTAATTCCTATTTTTAAATTCCTATTGGTTTGGGTTTTCTGCTACTTACAGCAAAGCTGATCTAGCACTATAATTACATAAAGGAATGATAGAGGGAAGAATAGCCTAGCATAGTGCCTGGTACATGGTAGGAGCTCCTACAGGTTGGAAGATGTTATCTAATAAAAAAAAAAAAAATTGCATGATCTTTGCCCTGGGTTCCTAGGAGGTAACTTCTAAAACCTTTGCAATTTCCCAAGTGAGAGGAGTATCTCTTTTATTCATGAGCCCCTGGGATCACACCTGAGTTTATGCTAACAAGAAGACTCAGGATAGAGACGGATCACCAGAAAGACCAACCATGTAATTAAAGGGTTGGGGCTTTGAGCCACTTCATTCTCCCAGGATGGCAAGGAAGCTGGAGATTGAGTTCAATCATGTGAGCAACGAACGACCCAGTCATGCCTAGGTAATGAAACCCTACTAAAAACTCTGGACGCCAAAGCTCAGTGGAGCTTCCTGATTGGGGAACACATTGATGTATCAGAAAAATTATGTGCTCTAGCAACACAGGGAGAGAGCATAGACGCTCTGCATTCGGGACCCACTAAGATCTCGACCTACCTGTCTTTTCATTTGACTGGTTCTGACTTATATCCTTTATAATAAAACTATAATCATTTCAGAGCTCTTTGTCAGTTAGTGAATTATTGAACCTGAGGGGGTCACTTGGAATACCCAAGTTTGTAGCCAGTTGAGAAGTACGGCTGGTCTGGGGAACCTTGAACTTTGACTGGCATCTGAGGTGAGGGCAATCTTATTGGGCTCTGCACTAATTTTCTATTGCTGCATAATAAATTACCTCAAAACTTTTTGGCTTAAAACAACAAACATTATCTTAGACTAAGTTTCTGTGTGTTAGGAATTTGGATGCAGCTTAGCTGGGTGCCACTGGCTTAGGGTCTCTCATGAGGCTGCAGTCAAAGGTGACAACTGGGGCTGTAGTCCCCTCAAGGCTCATCAGGGGGAAGGTCCACTTCCCAGCTCACTCACATGGCTGTTGGCAGGCCTCAGGTGCTCAATGACTATGGGCCAGAGACATCGGTTCCTTGACCCATGGAGTCTCTCTGGGGGACAGCTCACAACATAGCAGCAGGCTCTGAAAAGAGTGAGAAAGCCAGAGAACAAGCAAGATGGAGGTCAGTCTTTTGTGTGTCCCAATCTCCTGACACTTTTTCTGTGTTCTCTCTTAGAAGCAAGGTACTAAATCCAACCCACGCTCCAGGGGAGAAGATGACACAGAACATGAATATCAGGGAGAAGGATCACTGGGAGCTGTTATGGACTGAATACTTGCACCTCCCCCCAGATTCATACATTGAAGCCATACCTTCAATGTGATAGCATTAGGAGGTGTGTCTTTGGGGGTACTAATTAGGTTTTGATGAGATCATGAAGGGGGAGACCCCATGATGGGATTAGTGCTCTTATAAAGGGAGGAAAAGACACCAGAGCTTCCTCTCTCTGCCACATGAGAATAGAGTGAGAAGGCAGTCATCGGCAAACCAAGTAGAAGGTGGAGGGCTCATACAGGCAAAGGTAGGCGTCGTCTTTTTTTTTTTTTTTTTTAAAGATTTTATTTATTTATTTGACAGAGAGATATAGCGAGAGCAGGAACACAAGCAGGGGGAGTGGAAGAGGGAGAAGCAGGCCTCCCGCCGAGCAGGGAGCCCGATGCGGGACTCGATCCCAGGACCCTGGGATCATGACCTGAGCCGAAGGCAGACGCTTAACGACTGAGCCACCCAGGCGCCCTAGGTGGGCGTCGTCTTAAAGGCAGCCTAACCCGTCCTCCAAATTTAATTCTCAATGACAAATCAAATCATGGTGTGCTCCTTGCCCTCTTTCTCTCACTTACATTCCATGGGATCTACCTTTGCAATGTGCTTCTTGGCCAGGCCTTCAAGGTCCTCTATACACTACCCTAGTTCTATCTCTCCAGTCTTATTTCCCACTATTCTTTTTCATACATTCAATGTTCTCATCACTCCTATTGTCCCACACTTTCTGGCCTCCTGCCTTTTGGTCATGCTGTTCCCTTTAATAGGAATGCATGCCCCAATCTTACCCATCTTCAAAAATGCTGTTCAACTTCTTTCACATACTGTGTCTTACTGATCCTCAAAATAACTCAAATATTTTAAGACAAGTAATATTAACCTCATTTTATAGATAAGGTTCAGAAAGTAATAGCAGCTTACACTTACTGAGCACTTAGATTGTGGCAGCCCCATGTTAATGGTTTCTCATACTTCATCTAGTTAAACCTTCAAAACACTATGAGTTGGGCATTAACCTCCCCATTCATAGTTGGAGAAACTGAGACCTAAAGATGTCAAATAACTTGACCAAGTTCACAAGGCGGGTAAATGAACTATGATTCAAACAGGTCATCTGGCTCGGCATCCTTATAAATAACCCCCATACCACACTACCTTTGGAGGGGTTATGTCACTTGTCCAAAGTCACAGCATTATTAAGTGACAGTGGAATTGGGACTGGAGACTTCTGACCCTTTCCACCATATATGTTCCCTCCCTGCTCTAATGCCACCTCAAGAAAGTCTCTTACAAGCCCCCAAAGAAGTAAATCCTTCCTTTTTGACTCCCCAATATATATATTATGGGTTCTTATAAATGTTACCTTCTTTTACATTGTGATAAAATATGCATAACTTATCAGTTTAACCGCTTTTAAATGTTCAGTGGTATTAAACACATTCACATTGGTATGTAACCATCTTTCCAAGCTGAAACTTTGTCCCCATTAAATACCAAACCCCCTCTTTCCCCGTCCCTGGAAACCATCATTCTATTTTCTGTCTCTGGGTACCTCATATATGTAGAATCATACAGCATTTGTTCCTTTTTGTCTGGCTTATTTCACTTAGCATAATGTCTTCAAGTTTCATCCATGCTCTAGCATGTGTCAGAATCCCTTTCCTTTTTAAGGCTGAATAATATTTCCTCATATGTATGTACCACATTATGTTTATTCATTCATCCATTGATGGACACTTGAGGTGCTTCCACATTTGAGCAATTGTGAATAATGTTGCTATGAACATAGGTGTCCAAGTGTTTGAATTCTTGCTTTCAGTGATTTCAGGTACATACCCAGAAGTGGAATTGCTGCATCATATAGTAATTCTATTTTTATTTTTTTAGGAACTGCCTTACTGTTTTCCATAGGGGCTATACCATTTTACATTCCAACCAACAGTGCATGAGGGTAAATATGTACTATTTATTTGTTTGTTTGTTTGTTTGTTTGTTTAGGAGGGGGCACCCAGATGTGAACCGGGGACCTCTTAATGTGCAGTAGTATGTACCTTTTAATATGACTTCTAGAAATGTATCTTGTATACTCTGTTCCTTAAAGAAAAGATCTTTTGACATTCAACACCTGAGCAACCTTATATATAATTGATGCTTGAAAAATATTTTGTTAAATAAATGAATAGAGTATCAAAAAATTACTATCTTGAAACAAGGAATCTGCTTGTATTTGAAACATACTAAAAACTTCAGAGAAGATGCAAATAGCTTCTGAACAGTGTGCCTAGAGAGATTTTTTGAAACTAGTGCATAAATCCAGAGTTTCATTTCTTAAAAACAAGTGGTCCCACAGTATATTTCTTTTTCTCTCACCAGCTTCTTGTCAACACTAGGTTCATCTCCTAGTCCTGTTTCTTTTTTAGGCTTACAATAAAACTGATTTAAAGTAAAAGTTTCTTTAAGAATTATGCTCCAATATGGTGACCTGAAAATAAATTTTCCAAAATTATTTTTCTTTACCCATAAGGGGGCCATCAAAGATTTTCTGGTGATATTATTTTCTAAGAACTTATACACAGGTTATAAACTTGCTTCTGTCAGAAGCAACTAGATATTTTTGATTATCATCCATTTTGAATGTCTATGTCAGATTTTAATGCAGAAACAAAATGGACTCAACGCCTTTTATTTTATTACTATAAGTAATAATTTTGTGTTACAGGGGAAAGTACTGTTCAAATATATATTTAAGATTTTATTTTTTAGAAATGAGTTCATGAATTATTTTTCTTATAACGTTCTTCCTACGATGTTATTGCTCATTAGTACAATAAGGTGGAAAGAAGAGAGGAGGTGAAGTAAGTAAATGATGCTTCACCAAACCATAAGATAGACATAAAGGCAGAACAGGTTAGATATTTGCCTAAGATGAAATTTTATAATGCTCAGGAATTTCGGACAACTGTGATTATTCAGGGCAGTAAAAATCATGTCTTAGTTACCTAGCATAAGACCTCTCTTCCTCTTGAACCTCACACCTACCCCCATGAGTCTCCAAACCCACATTTCCTACCCCAGGGCCCAACCCTCCTGGCCTCAGCTTATTGGACCAGGGATGAGCACTTGCCCAGAGCTAAACCAATCAGCCTCTCTTCTGGGGACTTGCCCTTGCACCTGGAAGACCCTGATTTGTTTGCCGGCTACTTGAATTGGGGATATAACCTCCAGAACTCTGGGTCAGTTGTGTTAACAGCAGGGGAGAAGTAGAGAAAGCCACTTGTAAAGAGAACATTCAGGAAAGGAGAAAGGGTGTGACCTGGGAAGGGATGGGGATTGGGGAGAGGGTGGGCAGGGAGCTGGACATCTCCCAGGGTTCTGAAGGCTTTCCAATTTCTGCTTCTCATGGTGTCTGGGAGTCATTCAAGAGCCCTACAGTCTTGACTGGACAACTATAACCTGGATCCTGGCAGGTGGTTTAATTTTGAATCATGTGTACATCTGCATCAGAAGTTAAGGAAGAGGGTTAAGCTCCAAGATGGAGCTGGGTGGGGTGTGATCAAGGGGGCCCAGGTAATCTGGCTGGAAGAACAGGGGAAAGGTAGAGGCAGAGACACTGAGGGGAGCTGGAGGTTTGAGGAGAGGAGGATGAGTTCAGGTGTGCACACGGAGCCTGTGGAGCCTGCAGAAGGACCAGGGGTGAGGTGCAGTGGGCACCCGGGGTTCTAAAGCTGAGGAGAGTGGTGGGACCAGAAGGAGAGGTTTAGGAATTATTAACATCTCAACGGTATTAGCACTTGCGACAGTTAACGAGATCACACAGGGAGATTGTGAGCAATGAGAAAAATGAGGGTCTGTGACGGAGCACCAATCACTTAGGGACAGATCGAGAACAAAGGAGCCCAATAGGACACTTTGCCGTGGGAGAGAGACTAGGAAAGCACAGCAGCACAGACACCGAGAGTGTTTTAAGGAGAGAGAAGTCAAAAGAGCAACTGAGTTAAGGTCTATGAGGTGTTCCCTGGATTTAATGACACAAGCATTGGCACCCTAGTGAAAACTGTCTTAGTGGAGTTAGGGGCTGTGGCGGAAGCTTGATGGAGTCAGAGGAATGACTGGTGAGAGAAATGCAGACGTGGGTGCTTCTGAGCCTGCTTGGGGTGGGTTCATTACATGGTCTGGTGGTGGTGGAGGTTAGTAGACAGCTTTTTGGAGAAATTCAGCTGTCCAGCAGAGGAAAGAAAGGGCAGGAGCTGGTGGGCAATGTGGGGTTGGGGACTCTTAGGGGATCTGAAAGAGATTGAAAGATGTTTAAATGCCTCATAAGTAGGAGCTTGTAGTAGGAGAAATGGAGAGGTGGACCCCAATGAATAAAGCTCTGAGAAAGTAGAGAGGATGGGGTTCGTGCCCAGGGTGATGCTGCCCTTGGTAGCAATTCCTAAGGGAAAGAAAGGAAGAAAGCAGGAGGGAGCGCAGGGGGAAGCTGAACTTCAGGGTAGAACTAATGACCGTCTTGGTGGACCCCATGGGAACTGGAATGGCTCTGCAGAGTTGTCCTGAGTTAGGTCAAGAGACCTGGGCCATTATCTTCTGGCACCCACCAGTTATAGGATGCCGGCTTCCCTGCCAGGGAAGGCCATGACCCTGAGTGAGGTGGCTCTCCACAGCTGAGGCCATTCCTAAAGGGACCAGACAGCTGAAGACTGCCTCCAGGTGGCACTCCCTACAACCAGGGCAACAAACCCTTCAGTGAAGAGGGATTGCATGGGGGGCGGGGGGGGGGGGGCAGGGCAGAACACAGGGTCCCCCCCATTCCTCTCTTTTACCAAAATTACAAAGTTTAAGTTCCTTGGCCCCATGTTCAACTCCCTCCATTGTCTGGCCTCTGCCCTCCACTCCAGGCTTCCCCCCAACCTTATAGTTCAGCCCTACTCCTCACTCTGATCCTTCTGTGTCTTTCCACCCCTCAGCCTGACATGGTTCTATTTCTCTGGTTCTTCCTTCAGAATCCATCTCAGATGTCGCTTTTCTGGGAAAGCTTCTCTGATTCTCCCAGATAAATCTCTTCCTTCTCTCCCCTGCCTTGTGCATATTTCTCTTTTTTTCACTTAATTATCCTGCGTTGTCAGTTATCTCTTTCCCTGATTAGGCCATGAGCTCTCTGAGTGCAGGGATGCTGAGTGAATGATCTCAGTCTCCCCGGCCCTATGTGCTGGGCATAGAGGAGGCACTGAGTTACCATTAGTTATATGAATATGTGAATTAATTTATGAATAGATGAATGAATTAATGAGTTGGCAGAACTTGGGCTCAGTGGGCTGACTAATCTGGAGGCTAGTGCCAAGGAGGGTCAGCAGCCATCTGAACAATAATGTCCAATGGGCATGGTGAGCCCTGATCCAACCCATTTTTGGGGGGGAGGGAGAGACCGTGAGCGGGGGTGGGAGTGGGAATGGGGAGAGGGGAAAGGGAGAGAGAATCCCAAGCAGGCTCCACACCCACACGGGGCTTGATCCCACGACCCTGAGATCATGACCTGAGCTGAAATCAAGTCAGATGCTTAACTGGCTGAGCCACCCAGCCCCCCTCCCCAGGTCCAACCCATCTTGAGTTGACAGCCAAGAGGTCTTCTCTGATAGGTGAGGGCAATCAGATTTCTCGGAAGCAGCATTTTCATTCTGAGAAGGAAGGGGAATAGGGTTGGAAGGGATGGGGAGATATTCTATCTCAATGGAAATAAGACTTCAGCTATTGGCTATGAGTACAAAGATAGGTTATGGCCATATAAAACCCTGGAGTAGTGTAGGCTGGCAGGGCTGGCAGTGTGGGACCCAGGTCAGAGTCTTGGACTAAGGGTGTAATCTGGTACCAGTGGGTTTGGGAAAGGGAGATGACAACAGGAGGACAAGGAGGTCCAGGGTTCCCCCAGGCCCTCTGTATGCTGGCTCAAATCCTAGATGCATCAGATTCTGTTGGGTCTGGGGCTGGGTACTTCTGAGCCTGCTTGGGGTGGGCTCATTACATGGTCTGGCAGGTTCTTCCTTCTCTACTTCCCACCACAAATACTTGTTTTCTTCAAGTATTTTCTTATTTAATCCTCACACTACACTTTAACAGTGATACGTGTTTTTTATTTAAACACTGATATAAAACTGACCATGTGCCAGGCACTGTTCTTAGCACTTTACAAATAGTAATGGATTTGATGTTCATAACAGCACTGTGATGTCGATAGGTCCTTTTATCCTGTTTTACAGTTGAGGAAATAGAAACACAGGGATTGAGGTTACATTGCTAGCAGGTAAATGATAGTTTGTATTTTACACAACATAGGAGTTTATTCATTCATTCATCAAGTAGTTATCGATAGTTTCCCTTGGACAAGGCCCTGCGCTAGGCTGTAGGGTACAGTGCGAAAGAAAGCAGGGGAAGCCCCAGCTTTCAAGATGCTTCCAGTTTGGGTCCTGCATTCCATTCCGCTAAGTCTTAGTGATTGCCTATGTTCTCCACGGATGCTTCTGCTTATTTGTCTAGAAATTCTTCATCTTGAGGCCACCTTAAGGATGGGCACCTGGGTGGCTCAGTTGGTTAAAGCGACTGCTTTCGGCTCAGGTCATGATCCTGGAGTCCCGGGATCGAGTCCCGCATCGGGCTCCCTGCTCGGCAGGGAGTCTGCCTCTCCCTCTGACCCTCCCCCCTCTCATGTGCTCTCTCTCATTCTCTCTCTCTCAAATAAATAAATAAAATCTTTAAAAAAAAAAAAAGCCACCTTAAGGATAGAGAGATCATCCTCAAGCCCTCTCATCTGCTTCTCTGGCAAATACTTGGCTTATCGCTACCCAACTGGCTCTAGTAGGAAGAAAGCAGAACCCCATCCCTAGGAGTGACTGGAATGCTTGGTTTCCAGCCCAATTTCTTGCCTTCATCCATACGGTCTCCTTCACCTGCAATGTGGTCTCCAACAGTTCATCCTTGCCAACAACTTTGACAATAACAGCTCCGAAGACACCTTCTTTGACTGACTCCAGCCCTACCATGACAACATATTTCATGAATGCTGACTGAAGACATTGTCTCACGTAATGCTCACAATTCTATGAGAAAAATGTTATCATCTCCATATTATAGGTTAAAAAAACAAAGCTCAACAAAATGAAAGAACTTGCCCAAGGTCACCCAGCTAATAAGTAGCAGAGCTGGGTTTTGAACCCGTATCTGTCAGACTCTGAAGACCAAGCCGGGTTTTTTCTTTTTTCTGTTCTCTTTATTTTATTGCATTAGAAATTTATTTCCTCCACATATACAGAATATAAAACCTATCTTCACAATGAATTATGCCTCTCTGCTCTCATTTTTTCACACAAAAATTAATGACCACTTCCTGAAAAAAAACTGAAATAAATCCAGAAGCCCAAACCCTTAACCGGGGCACCATACTGCTGCTACTTAAGCTTTTGTTTCTGGAATCCTGGGATATTCAACATATATTCCACAATTATGCAGTTGCTTATGGTCTTCAGTTGTTTCATGTGTGAATTTCTTGTTTGCTCAGCTTGACTTTTATCCCCTGTGATGCACACAGTAAATGCATAATAAATGTTTGTTGAATGAATGGATTTTACATGTATCTTGCTGAAATATACACAGCTCTGTTTGATTCACTAGACTGGCATACCCGAACAAGAAATAATTTTTCTTAATGTGTCCCTTATAAATTGAACCCGACCATATTTGATTAATTTCACATCACGCATTTTTATTGCACCAATCACTCTGGTATCAGGTCATATTTATTTTAAAAACAGATTCACAAAGGGTGCTGGGCTGGAGTGACAGTGTAAATATGTTAATAATAAAAATAATACTAAAGATATTTTACTGGAAACTCTTGCATGCTAATGATGAGTAAGTGCATTCTACAGAAATACGTTTGATTTACAATGCAATTAATTTAAAAAAGATTCAGATCCTATACCATATCTTCTAAGATAATGAAAACTAAAAATGAATATTCAGGCCGTAAAATCAGAGGAACAAAAATCACCCCTAAAGACCTTTAACATTTTATTTAGAACAATAGCCCAATCACTGAAAATGGTGCCATTGTCGGATCAAACGTGTCCAGATTAGGAAGATCCTCCTGGGTAGCCGCAGTGATTCTGCCCGCACAGACCACGCGTGCACCCTGTACAACCCTCGTGATGCAAAACACCACATATTATCCAGTGACCGAAGAGCCCTGGCACCTTTAGTCCTGCAAGGAAAGGCTTAGGGGGTTTCTTGTTCAGGAGGAAGCAAAGTCTTTCATGTCAACTTTCATTGTGGGATGTGTGAGCATTTCCATAGTTAGGTATTTGGCCCGTCCTAGAATCCTGCTAAAAAGGAAAGGCATTCTTATACCCTATTCAAACTGCAAGAAATAAAAAATGTGCTTCATTTGGTATTTCATCACTTATCTCGAATGTTCTAAGAAAGCATGCATTCTTATGCACACTTTGAGGAAAGATGCCCATTTTTGTAATAGGATTTATAAAGTTGACTCTGCCCGCTGTGTATCCAAGAGGGGAAGAAGCAGATGCTGCCGAGCCATCATGCACCACAGGGATCTTCCCGTCAGTGCAAAATGGTTGCGATTTTCCCTCATTTATTGAGGACAGATCTGCTGTGATGTAGCAGACACCAGACTTGGAGCTGGAACTATTTTGGCTTATTAAACAAATCTTGTGCATCACTTTGGTAAAAAATAAAATTTTAATTCCCAAAAAAGAGACACATGCCAGGTTGAGATAGTGCATTTTCATATTTCTCCGCCAGCGATTATTCACCTGAATACTGTAGAGTGAATTCTCACAATTTTCACTGAAAATACACACAACAACCCAAAACAAATAGAAAGGGACTAAAGTGGGCCTTTAAAAATTCTCACAACTTAGTAGACAAATCATATCCCCTGAGGACCAGAATCATGGAGAAGAAAGTAACAGAAAACACAACATGAGAGCTTTTTGTTATAAGCTTTTCAGTATTATTTTGCCTTTCATCTCTGTGCACAATTACTTTGAGAAAAATAAAATTTTAATTTAAAAATAAAAGAATAAGGTAATCTACATCCAATGAGAAAAATTGAAACAAAATGAAATATAGCATAGGAAAACTTGTTAATGATGCTTAAATGTTTTGTGGTTTACCATCAGGCCCTTCCCGTTAGAAACCATTTTACTCTCCGGGTATTCTTTTAAGGACCTGAAAAGGGAGGAGGGCGGAGATGACTATTTACACCCAGGAAAGTCTGTGTTTCCAAGGGATGTTTAATATAAAGAGATTAGTACAACTTCTTGCCCTTTCACCATCTCTCCCACCTGGTCTTCACGAGGTCTTCATGTGGGACAGACAGGTATGCTGTGGTTGAGGGTTGGAGCTTTGTACACACCTGAGTTTAAATCCCTTCTCTGCAGGTGATCCTGAACAATTTACTTCTCTAAGCCTCAGCGCCTCATCTCTGAAGTGGGTACAATTATAGTAGCTACTGCTTAGGGCTAGTGTCAGCATTAAAGGAGATGGTGCATGCAAAAAAAAAAAAAAAAAGATTTAAGTATTCCATAAATGTGAGGGGGAAATTCTAAGCCGAGTTTTAAACTCCTCTTCCATTTTTATGACATGTTGTAGGCAGCACAGGCAAACCTCACCATTTTCTTTGTGATAATGAAGTTCTGATCTTTATTCCACTCCTCCCTTCCACTGTTCTCTCTAGGCATTGTTTCCTTTTGTTCTCTGAGCAGCATGCTTCTTCCATCTGCTTTCTGCCTCCTGAAAGGTCATTCGAAATGGCCAGCGTGACCAGTGTTATACCCAGAACCGATAACATAGAAAAATTAACACCAAACGTGTTCATGCTTTTTTAGTTTTTAATGACCTTGCCAGTTAAGAGAACCAACTTGCCTTTAAACAAGGATTAAAACATTAAACTGAATTGTCCCTAGGTCGTCACAGCTGAGTTGCCAGATTCCCCCACTCCCATCCCCATCGGGAAGGAGGAGCAGGCCAGGCTCCGGTGAGTCCCATGGGACTGCGGTGAGGTCTGGCTAGAGCTGGGTTTTTTATGTGTGAGGTTGGAGGGCAGAGAGAGACTAGAAGAGCCAGTCTAAAAGGGGCTGCCATTTGGAGAGGCTTGTCGGAAGGCAAGAGGAAAAAAAGCAGCAGAGAAAGGGCAAACCAGAAAGATGGGTCTGCCTTGGGGTTCCTGACCCTGGGCATACTTGCCCACCTGGGCTTGCGAAGCACCAGCTGGAGGGCAGGAAGCGTTCATTTAATGGTTTGGAAGAGTGGGGAGATGGGCTCTAAATCATTGCCACATCATAGAAAAGCAGCTCACCTCTTACAGCATAGAGTGGTGGTGAAGGGCCCGGGCTCCGAGGGTTCAAACCCAGCTCTGCCCTTACTAGCTGTGCTTTGGTGCGCATTACCCCTCCGCTCCAAACCTCAGCTTCCTCGTCACTGCCGTGATGTAAGATGGGAGTCATTAGAACACTTAATTTAGGGTCCCATCTGTAAAATGGGAATCATTAGAATATTTAATTCATAGGGCAAATATGAGGATTCAAAGACATCATACTTAAAAAGTACTTCACTAAGGATGTATCATTCTCCAGATAGCTACGTTTCTGCTGAAACGTTACCAATCAGTGAGCCACTTCTGACCAATTTACTTCAAATTGTAACTCATCCCAGGACTTCCTGTTTTATCTTTCTCCATAGCTCATACCACTTACTTATTTTAGGTATTACTTATATTTTCAATATCGTCATTCTTCTCCGTTAGAACGTCAGTTCCATGAGGGGAGGGTTTTTGTCTGTTTTGGTCACTGATTCTAACCCTAGCACCTAGACAGTGCCTCGCCAGGTGCTAATAAATTTAGTTGCTGAATAAATAAGTGTTGGCCAACATTATTATTACCATTTCAGGGTCAGAAACTCATGACTACCGCTTGAACCAGGAAAATAGGGGAAGAGAAATATAAAAAACTCTAGGTAGGTAATCACTTGTAAAATTTTCACCGGGTTCTTGGTGGAGTTTTCATATCTGATCCTTCACATCAATCACACAAAACGTCCTGGAATCTTTAAGGCAAAGGTTAACGAGGAAGGACAGAAGCCGTGACCGGCTGAGATCCGAGGTAGGGAACCTGCCTATTGTGTTGATCCTGGGAGGGAGACTGAGGCATCAAGTCTGGGATCCATCTTGGGGGTCAGGAAGTGTTTCTATGCCTGAGGAGGGCAGCAGATTTTCATTTTAAAAGTTTATGTTCTTCATCTATTTTATGATATGCAAGTAACATCGGGCTTTGAAATATTATCCAAAAAATACAGATACGTCTATAGCACCAATCCTTCCCTAGGGATAGTCACTGCAGTTGTTTGTGAATGTCTATTGGACTCTACCAAAGCATTTGTAGAGATGTAGAAATGTATGTATATCTATATGTATAGATGTATGTGTATGTGCGTGTATTTTTCAAAATATAAATGCTATCACACTCTATATGCTGCTTTTCAAATACCTTTTATCATCCTGTCATATGTGTTTTATATCCCTTTGTTTAACTTCCTAAAGATCTACCTCAGTTTTTAATGGCAGCAGGAGTTTTTAAGTTAATGATGAGCAATTTTAAAAAGAATTTTTAATAGCATTTTTTTTAAGATTTTATTTATTTATTTGACACAGAGAGACACAGCGAGAGAGGGAACACAAGCAGGGGGAGTGGGAGAGGGAGAAGCAGGCTTCCCACCGAGCAGGGAGCCCGATGCAGGACTCGATCCCAGGATCCTGGGATCATGACCTGAGCCAAAGGCAGACGCTTAACGACTGAGCCAACCAGGAGCCCCAGTAGCATTTATTTTTTAGAATACTTTTTAGATTTGCAGAGAAAGTGAGAAGATAAAAGAGTTTCCATATGCCCTGTACCCAGTATCCCCTATTATAACATCTTCCATTGCTATAGTACATTTGCAAAAATTAAGGAACCAACTAAAATTGAGTTTAGTTGAGTTTAGCTTATTAGTAAACAGTTTAGTTTATTACTGAAGTCCATAGTTCATTCAAATTTCCTTTGGTTAATATCTTGTTCTGTTCCAGGATCCCACCTAGGATAGCACATTACATTCAATAGTAGGTCTTCCTAGGCTCCTCTTGACCAGAACTTTCTCTGGTTCATTATGACTTTAACTGTTTGAGGAGTGCTGGTCAGTTCTATTTTAGGATGTCCCTCATTTGGGATTTATCTGATCTTTTCCTCATGATTGGACTATAGCTGTGGGCTTTAGGGAGGAAGACCACAGAGGCAAAGGGCCATTTCATCATATCATATCAACAGTACATACTTGCAACATTACTTATTACTGTTGATATTATCCTTGATCACTTGGTTGAGGTAATGGATATTTATTTTACACTTTGAGTTATAATCCAATAATACTTTATTTATTTTGTTGTTCAAATTTTTCAGCTTTCATCACTGGCTTTCAGTTGGCTCCTGTGTCCCTTGAATTACCTCCATCAATGGAGTTGGTTTTTTTTTTTCCAACCACTTTCTTACTTTCTGGCACTACATGATGCTTCAGGTTCATCTTGTACATTTCCTGCCCCAACCCTAGAATTTGCCATTTCTCCAAGGAGCCCTGGTTCCTTTCACTGAAAAATGGTGTAGGAAACCAACATCTTGGCACTAGGTGCATTCTTATGGCGAGCAAATTTATTTTTCTAGGAAGAATAAAGATGTCTCTGGACTTTCTCTTTTATTCAAAATGAAAATTATTAATTCAAAATTGCTATCATTGAGCCCGAAGGACAAACACATATTTCAAAAACTTATTATTTACTTTACTGGGAAAAGTATTCAGCTTTTGCAGCCTACATACGTAGGACATTTTAGAATTCATGAAACGGCATTACATGACCCTGTGGGTAGACGTGATCAATTCCACTTCCTGAATGGAAAAACCAAGGCAGAGATAAGTGATGTGACTCTTTGTACCAGGGTCACACAGCTGAGCTGAAGCTTGAATTAGTTTATTCCATTCAAAACAACACTTTGTGCTGAGATTTTGGCAAAAAAACAGGAAAACAAAATGAATGATTTACACACACACACACACACACACCCCATTTCCTAAAACCTTTCTCCAGCATCATCTCCAGATTTTGCTGGAAATTGTACACACTCAGACAGAATAGGTTCTCCCAGATGAAGCATGTTCTGAGACTTGCCCCTTAACTATTCCCCCTCATAATTGATACTTCTGTTATATAAAAGCAGAAATCAGTTCTTAGGCTATTTCCTAAAGCCAAACCAGGCACTCAGCCTCAAGTACCATAGGGCCAGGCAGGTTTTGCAAACAATGCAGCAAGCTACAGCACAAATGTCTTGATGAATGGTGGTTGCTACCTGGCCTTCACCACACTCAGTACCCAGCAAGAAGGCAGGCACGACTCACCTGATTGTTGACAAGTGGGCTGTGGACCCAGAGTTGCCACATCTTTCCAATTTTCCAGGAGAAGCAGAAAAGCCCTCAGCTGGCCAAGACTGTGTGGGCTGGTTTCAGCTTTTAAGCTATCTGGGGGTTTTGTTGTTTGTTTATTTGCTTGTTTTATTTGTTTGCTTTTCTATTTTGTTTTTGTTTTTACTTCTGAGCGAAACTTTGTTCATCATTGTTGTTGTAGGCACTGTTTTTGCTCAGTCATTTGGGTAATAATATTCACACATTCTTTCAACAACCACTTACCTCATTTATTTTTCATTCAGGAAATATTTTTTTTAAGATTTGTTTATCTAGGGGTGCCTGGCTGGCTCAGTCGGTTAAGTGCCTGACTTCAGCTGGGGTCATGATCTCAGGGTCCTGTGTGGGGCTCTGTGCTCAGCAGGGAGTCTGCTTGAGGATTCTCTTTCTCCCTCTCCCTCTGCCTCTACCCCTGCACGTGTGCGTGCACTCTCTCTCTCTCTCTGTCTCTCATGCACGCGTGGAGGGGCAAAGGGAGAGGGAGAAGCAGACTCCCCGCTGAGCGAGAAGCCTCACGCAAGGCTGGATCCCAGGACCCCAAGATCGTGACCTGAGCAGAAATCCAGAGCCAGATGCTTAACTGATTGAGCCAGCCAGGTGCCCCTCAGGAAATATTATTGAGTACGTAATACAGTCGTCGTGGATCATTGAGGCAGAGAGAAGTATTCTAGGTAGGGTCACTCAACACGTATGGAGGAGTGTGTTAGCCTAGGACAGATCATTGAGTGATAATCCTCATTCACTGCCATATAAATATTTACTGAGCATCTATGATTTTGTTCCTCCTGTGTCAGTCACGAGGGATGCTATGATGACTGCAATATGTCTCTGCTCAGGTTCCTTCTAGTTTAGTAGATTGTGCCTCAGTGAGTCCTGTGAGCTGAGCAAATGATAGAATCACAGGAAGGATTTAAAATAACACTATTTGGAGACCCAGACATCTTAGTTCGAAGGGCAACTTTAGCTTTTCTGGATTGTATAAAGTCCAGCACAGATCACATGCACATGTAGGTGCTTAATAAATGCTCACTGAAGGGGCACCTGGGTGGCTCAGTTGGTTAAGCGACTGCCTTCGGCTCAGGTCATGATCCTGGAGTCTCAGGATCAAGTCCCGCATCGGGCTCCCTGCTCGGCATGGAGTCTGCTTCTCCCTCTGACCCTCCTCCCTCTCATGTTCTCTGTCTCTCATTCTCTCTCTCTCAAATAAATAAAATCTTTTAAAAAAAAAAATGCTCACTGAAGGTGATGATAATGAATTGAGATAAGGAAAATCTGAAACCACTCTCTAGGGATGTGGTTCAGGAGGTGGAATGCTTTAGAAAGAGTCCATGTGAGAGAAAACTAAAGGAATTGAGGTTACTTATACTGTATCACGGAGAAAAGAAAGGTATGGACATATTTATAGCCATCCTCAAATATCTAAAGAGATATTGCTCATGTGTTTTAAACATCAGTTCTTGTCTACTCAGGACAGGACATGAGGAAATTATCTTAAATGAGAACAGGAGGGACTTATTATCTATCAATGGGAGAGAACATAGCTGAAAGGATTGTGAGATCGTGGAAGGCAACATGATTTTGAGAACGGACGTGGTTATTTTAGGAACAGGGGCTGCTGATTATTACTGGGGAAGTGTACAGCTTGGGGCCTCCAAGTCAGCCAATTACTAGCTGTATGATCTTGAGGAAGTGATTTCACCATTCTGAGGGTCAGTTATGTGATTTGTTAAATGGGGATAATAACAGTATTTATTTATTGGATTGTTGTGAGGATTAAATTAGATTAGAGATGTAAAGGCATTAGGAATATCTGTGTCAGGCACAGAATAAGGTGCAACCAATGATGAATTATTCATTGCTATTAATCAGTGCTGGTCCTACCTGCGGGGAAAAAACCACCACCACCACTCTACACAGAAACATAAGCTCTTTTCAGAGACATCAAAGAAATACTGCTGTGTGTTGTGAAACTTAGTCTCATCGAAAACACATGTTGTGAACACTCAGAAAGTGAAATAAAATAAGATTAAAATAATAGAGTCAGTAGAGTGAAGTGGTTAAGAGCATGGAGTCAATAAAATATGTGAGCACTCAGAACAGTGCCTGCCACCCAGGAATTGTTTGCCCTTGACAAAACAAAACCACAGTGCAAGCCAAGGTCAATTTTTAAGTGAAAGCTTCCAAAAAGACCTATATGAGTTCTCTGGCAGGAGAAATTGCTCCAAATTAGTGTTTACCAAACAAACAGGTGGATAAGGTTTGAATGCACTGATCAGAAGGATCTTAGCTGTCTCAAGCAATGAGCAGTTATTCACTATTTGGATGTCTTAAGCTTTTATTTTTAAAACATTTGCAGGCACTACTTTGAATACCCTACTTGTCAGCTTCGAAGAAAGACATTTGTTTCTGATATTTTGAATACACCCAAGAAACAGTCCTCTGCATTGTGATTGTAGTCTATAAACCTGACTTCATAGAAATTATAACTCTGCAGCACATTTAACTTACTAATATTTATTGAAATATTTTTAGCTGCAAAAACATTTTATGTTCACTATTATTTATTAATGCCCTGTTTTAAAATATTACACATAAAATTTATTCCAGTGCACATTAGTAAATAAATTATGCTTGTAATTTCTAATGCATTTTTAATTATAAATTTATCCATGTCTACCTTTATTTATGATAGTGGTGTCTCACTGTTGAACATACTGTATATTAATGGAGACACTGTTAATTATGCATTCTTAGAAGTTGCATTTGACAAAACATACGAGTCTGTTTTTTTATATCCTAAGTCCTGTTTTTTTTTTTTTTTTGAAGATTTTATTTATTTATTTGACACAGAGAGACACAGCGAGAGAGCGAACACAAGCAGGGGGAGTGGGAGAGGGAGAAGCAACCTTCCCACGGAGCAGGGAGCCTGATGCGGGGCTCGATCCCAGGACCCTGGGATCATGACCTGAGCCAAAGGCAGACGCTTAACGACTGAGCCACCCAGGCGCCCCTATCCTAAGTCCTGTTAACATTAATTAATTTAGGAGTTGGCACTCACAGTACTAGCTAACCTTTAGAGCAAGAAAAGATACTATTAGCAACTGGTTACAGGGCCCGGATTTGGGGAAAGGACTGCAATTATATATAAATGTAGCCAGAGAGATGCTATCTAACACCAGGCAGATGTTTCATTTTCACCCCAAGTATCTAAAAAGGGATCCTCACCAGAGATAATATTCAGTACAAAAACACAATAGAACAAAGCTCAGTGAATCTCTGCTGAGCCCCCAGAACTGATCTGTACTTAAAGAATATCTGCAAAGCATTATTTTAAGATTTTCTGGTTGGTTAATGCTGTGCTTCCCTACCACCCACCAAACTCACCTTATTATTTTTTTTTAAGATTTTATTTATTTATTTGACAGAGAGAGACACAGCGAGAGAAGGAACACAAGCAGGGGGAGTGGAGAGGGAGAAGCAGGCTTCCCACTGAGCAGGGAGACTGATGCGGGGCTCCATCCCAGGACCCTCGGATCATGACCTGAGCCAAAGGCAGACGCTTAACGACTGAGCCACCCAAGTGCCCCTCAAACTCACCTTATTATAAACAATATATTTGCTTTAAAAAATTCTTCACATTCAAATGTTATTTTAATTTGAAAAAAATACTATATTGCTCTGAAATTGTATACTTCTTGGGGACTTCCTTAAAATAGTTTGAATGGATTTTTGACTAATTTACTGTTGTCCCGAAATTGCTGTATCCCATAGGAGTGTAAATGCCTATGTTTTCCCTCTGGGAGGAAAAAATCTATTTCAAAAGGAGAGGAGGGGCACCTGGGTGGCTCAGTTGGTTAAGCGTCTGCCTTTGGCTCAGGTCATGATCCCAGGGTCCTGGGATCGAGCCCCACATCGGTCTCCCTGCTCCGCAGGAAGCCTGCTTCTCCCTTTCCCACTCCCCCTGTTTGTGTTCCCTCTCTTGCTGTCACTCTCTATGTCAAATAAAATCTTTAAAAAAAAAAAAAGGGAGAGGAAACCAAAATTGGGGAACTAGCAGGGAAACATATTCACATATATAAAATATTAAGAACACACATTTGCAGAGAAACTAGAAGGTGCCTCTATTTTCCCACAGCTCTGTCAGGGTTTGAAAGAGTATTACTTTCATTCTGTTTACTCTCAGCTTGTTGTCATAGGCTTGGCAAAGTGGTATTTTCCATGTGCAAATTCTGCTTCTACAAAATAAGATTTCCAATTGCTTCATTTCATGTGCATGTTTTGAGCATCTTTTCATTTAACACACATTTTAGCAAGTGTTTATGGTGTTTTAAGATTTTAGTCTAAAAGGAAATAACAAACGTTCCTTGCCTTATGGCCAGTCAAGGAGACAGATGTATGTTGAAAGAACAGAAAATGTGATAAACATTGAACACAGAGAATGAGGCTCTTCATGTGGTCTAATAGGGAGAGGTGTTCTGGGAAAGCTTCCTGGAGGAAGCAGTATATGAATTTGGTCTTCAAGAATGAATAGAATATACTTAGAAATGGTTACAATGCTGTGTGTGTGTGTATGTGTGTGTGTGTTTTAAAAGCACATGGGGGTTGGGGCGCCTGGATGGCATAGTCAGTTGGGCAGCCAACTCTTGGTTTTGGCTCGGGTGGTGATCTCCGGGTCATGAGATTGAGCCCTGCGTTGGTCTCTGCACTCAGCGTAGAGTCTGCTCAGGACTCTCTCTCTCTCTGCCCCTCCCCCACTAAAAATAAATACATCTGAAAAAAATAAAGCACTTTGGGGTTTATCCTTTTATAATATTGCCACATGTTGTATAGAAACCTAAGATAGCTGCTAGAGAGCCACAAGGTGCCCTGGGTGACATCTCTAGCCATCTTAGACCTTCCAACCATTCTGGTTGCCATCGACCGAAAGACAAGACTGGCAGAAGAACTGCCCACCAACCACAAAATCTTAAGAAATAATAAATGGTTGCTGCTTTAAGCCACAAAGAAGAAGGAAGAGGAGGAGAAGGAAGAGGAGGAGGAGGTGCAAGAAGGGGAGTTTATTGAGTAGAAAGGGATAGGGCAACTGAGGTTTGAGCAGGAATTGTGGAAAGCAAATGCATAAGGGCCCTGATTCTTGCTGCCAATCTTGGTGTGCTAGGCCATAAGAGCTGGCATTTACAGAACACTTCCTGTCTGCCAGACAATGTTCTAAGCAGTCTCCACACAGTACCTCCTTGAATCCTCACAACAACCTAGATGAAAGAAATGAGATATAGAGAAAGCAAATAACTTATTGGAGGCACACAGCCAGTGGGTGTCTTTGAACCTCTGTCCATTGCCCCTGTTCTAGTCCTGGAGACCAAAAGAAAAGGAACCTCCAGCCTCTACTATGGTCTCCTCCTTGCAATTGGTGTATCTACTCTCTTCCTCATCTACCTACCTTCCCAACACTGTCCCACTGCCCCTTTTCACCCTATGTCCATCCATCATCCTGGGAGCTTTTGAGGTCCACATGGCATCTCAGTTCCTTGACTCTTTGTCTCTCTCTCTCTTGTTTTAGATTTTATTTATTTATTTTAGAGAGAGAGAAAGCAAGAGCGGGGAGAGGGGCAGAGGGGATTTTCCCAAGCCGACTCCACACTCAGCATGGAGCCCCACAAGGGGCTCAATCTCACAACCCTGAGATCACGACCCAAGCTGAAATCAAGAATCTGGCGCTTAGGGTGCCTGGGTGGCTCAGTCGTTAAGCGTCTGCCTTCAGCTCAGGTCGTGATCCCAGGGTCCTAGGATCGAGCCCCACATCGGGCTCCCTGCTTGGCGGGAAGCCTGCTTCTCCCTCTCCCACTCCCCCTGCTTGTGTTCCCTCTCTCGCTGTCTCTCTCTGTCAAAAAAAAAAAAAAAAAAAGAATCCGGCGCTTAACCGACTGAGCCCCCAGGTGCCCCTGTCTCATTTTCAATAACTTTTTCCTCCATTCTACTTCAGCAAGGACCTCACTCTCACATGGCTCTTCATCTAAGGTTATTAAGACATCTATCTCTGAGGATAACCTCCATCTTCCTGCCTTACTTCACTAGTGACCCTCATCTCGTATGTTCTGGGACCTACAGGCCAGTGACATGAGCCTTTCTGGAATTCTCTCATATACGTAGCCACCACCCATTCTGTGGCCCTTTAAAAAGCACTCTAAAAAGCTAAGGTCATAAGCTCCTTGACCCCATCACACCTGTCTGGCAAAACTGCTTCTTCAGGGGCACCTGGGTGGCTCAGTCGTTAAGCGTCTGCCTTCGGCTCAGGTCATGATCCCGGGGTCCTGGGATCGAGCCCCGCATCGGGCTCCCTGCTCAGTGGGAAGCCTGCTTCTCCCTCTCCCACTCCCCCTGCTTGTGTTCCCTCTCTTTCTGTCTCTCTCTCTGTCGAATAAATAAACAAACAAACTGCTTCTTTGGATCAAACCAATTGCTTACTATTTGTGTGCCCGTATCTTGACTGTTGAAACTAACAGTTTTAGAAAAATCACACAAACCATTATATTAGTATCGCCATAAATTCAGAGTCTCCATTCTCAGTGGAGTCTCCAACATTATCCTTGAAATCTTATCGTATGTCCCTGCACACCAACTTGCCCACTATTTCAAAGTCAGTCAAACTTGACTGTAAGTTTCATGAGGGCAGAGGCCCTGTCTGGTTTTTTCACCATTGAACCTCCAGTGCCTAGGATAAACTTAATACATATGCACTCAATCAGTATCTGTTCACAGTAGTAGTAAGCACATTATGTAAATGTTAGTAAATGTTAGCTATGTACCAGGCTCTATTCTATGTGAGTTATATGTATTAACTCATTTAATCCTCATGACAACTCAATGAGGTTAGTTAGGACTTTTGTCATTCCCATTTTACAGATAAGGAAATTCATAGCGGCTGCTTGTAAAATGAAGTCACTAAACTAGTGAAAGGTACGGTTCCATAGAACCTGTACAAGCTTAGAGGGCCCAGTTGATTTCAGTTTTAGATAGGTTGAGTTTTATGTGTCTGAGAGACAAACAGCTGCTGTGCTTCAGACTGGAGCTCAAGAGGAAAGTGAAAATGAAGATTAATATTTAGGAGGGGACAGCTAACCCGGTGACCTTGGAAAACGGATTTTCAAACCTTGTTCACACACTTTGCTTTAGCAGAGCGCCTCCAATAAGTCCCCAGTGGAACTGTGGTGTTGTGTGTGCAAGAGAGCATTTGGGTATCAAGGTTCTTTTTTTACCCTGTATGAGCTAAGAGATCAATCTCATATTTGAAAACATGGGGGATGATACCTCTTGTATTTGTTGGTGACTTTAACATTGTGTAATGATGTCCCAGGGCTGAAATTCAGCCTTTTTTTTTTTTTTTTCCTTTTGCTAAGGTGAATTTTTGAGAGGCTTTCTGGGCCATCTCTCAGATAGGAGAGAGATCTTATCACTGCACTACTTGAGTCCTTCTTTCCCCTTCACGGTGTCTTCCCCTGGTTCTCTCCGGAGAGAGACCACCAACAGTAAGTTCCTGTTCTGCGCCAGTCCTCTTATCTCACGGAAAACTCCCTTCAGTTCTTTAAAAAAATTTTTTTTTTCATTTATTTTTTTTGGAAGTATAGTTGACACACAACTCCCTGCAGTTCTTGAGGAAGATAGTTATTTCCATTTTAAGGTAACAAGGGTAATAACTAACATTTACTAGGTGTTTATGAGTCAGGCACTGTCCTAAGTGCTTTACAAGCATCATCCCATTCCATTCTCACAGGAATACTCCAAAATTGGAACTACTGTATGGATGAGAAAACCGAGAGTCAAGAGAGGAGAAGGATTATTTCTGAGGCTACACAACAAGTTACGGTTGGCATTTGAACCCAAGTCTTTGTGACCCAGACGCAAAGCTACCTTGTCACTCATTTCTGGATGAATTGAGGGCCAAGGAGAGGGAGATTTGAAGGAGAACCCTGATGTTCATTTCTATCCGACGCAAATCCACGGGTTGGTGCGTCCCGCCAGATTCCCAGCTAACAATCTGTGTGACTCAGGCCTTATCCGGACCGCAGAAGTCCAGCGCATGCGTACGGCCTCCCCTTCGGCCCCGCCTCCCGGGAGAGCTTCGCTCTTTGCTCTCTGCTCTGGGGCTTGCGCACTACGTCCCCAGCCAGCGGCTTCTTCCCGGTCGGGGACTTCCGGTGCGCAGGGTGCGGTTCCGGGTCGTGGCGCGGCTCGGGGCAACGGGGCTGCTGCTCGGCCGGCCGGCGGCGGCGAGCGGTGGGGGCATGAGGGCGAGCCGGGAAAACGGCAGTTGAGCCGGCGGGGAGGAGCGCCAGTGCCCGAGGATTCCGAGAGTGCGGAGCTCGGGGCAGGGGCCGGGAGGCGCGGGGAAGCTGGGCCCTTCCCTCAGGAACGTGTCCCGGGGCCGAGCCGGCCCGTAGTGTGGCAGCAGCTTCAGGTAAAGGTTGCCCCAGCCGCTAGCTCCCTCGCTCACTCTCCCGTCAGCCCACCCGAGGAGCCTGGCGGCCCTCCTCACTCCTCCGCTCTGAGTGTTGCCCGGGGGTGGGGGGGGGGGGGGGGGGGGGGGGTAGCCTGCCTGGCCCTTGATCAGGTCTCCATTGAGCATCCGTTTCCTCGTCCTTTACAGAACTGGAGGCTGCTGTGAGCCTGACAGCTGGGTGTGTGATTGGGGGAGGAGAAGCCCGTGGCCTGGGTAGTGTTGGGTGGGGGAGGGCTGGCTCCGATAGTTTCTGGCCCTACCACTTGGCAACATCTAGGTGTTCTAATCTTCATAACATGAGAATTGTTTTTAAAGCATTGTCTGTGTGGTTCCTGTTTCCTTAGCTCCCCTTCTCCCCAAATGTCCCAAAGGAGTAAGCAGCCTTGCAGAACTTTTTTTTTTTTCTACCTGGAGTGCTGCTGGAACTTGGATTCAGCTTTTTATGAGAATGGCAAGGAGTCTTCTAAATCTAGTTAAGGCTAAAAAAATATATATATATATATGTATATATGTAGTTTAAACAAGATTATTAGTTTAACTGAAGACCCAAAAGTTGACTCAGAAATTGGTTAAAATTTTATTTGGAATGAATGCAAGTAATTTTTGAAGCCTGTCACAGTACATGGCACTGCGCAGAGCATCATGTTATAAACCAAAACCAGCAAAGTTAAAAACTTCCCCAAGGGTAAACAAATGGAGACAGGTCTTAACACACATCAGTTAAAACAAAGTCAACATTCTCGTTCCATTTTTCAAGCAAAAGGGGAGGATTATTAATTTAAAAACCTAATAGAACAGGAAAAGTTGGCACCATGTTTTATTCCTCATTTTGTGAGCCCACACAAGGTGCTTAGTAAATGCTGAAAGAGTTCTTGATGAAGCATTGATTATTGTTTTCATCTTTTTCAGTTTACACACTTGCAAGTTTGCCGGGCCTTGTGAGGCATGCTAGTGGCCCCTTCGTTATTTAGCTTTGTGCTCCTATCTACTTTCAGTTACTGTGATGCCAGACTACCCACATTATATACCTCTTGATCTGGCTCCAGCTTATGCTTGAAAAAGTCCCCTTCCTTAATTCCCTACCCCAGTCCTTTACTCTAGATAAGTAGGACCCGGAATCACCTTTGTTTTCTCTTTGTCCATTGTTTTTTGGTAGGACATTCTCCCCGCCTAGGTTTCTCCTTTTCTGTTTCCATTTTTGAGATGTTTCCCGGGGCCCAGCAGACATTGGTCTCTGTCCACCAAATCGGGACAACCCAGGTTGGAAAAGATTCCTTGTCTGGAATCCTATAAACACTCATTATAATAATTTCAAACATTTACTGAGAATATACCAGGTACCATGCTAGACAAGGTATGGGTAAATAAGACTCAGTCCTTGCCTGCAGGGTACTCCGTTTAGTGAGAGAGAGAAAGAAATGCAAGACAGTGATAAGTACACTGTGTGAAGGTTCTTTCTGTGATACTGTGATAGCACAGAAGGAGGGGTGGGTCATTAACTTTTGAGGAGTGTACTACGGTCAGGTAATGCTTCATAATGTGGGGTTTACTAAGTATTACTTACTATGTGCTGAAACTATAGGTTTCTCTTATTTAATCATTTTAACCTCAGTTTACAGATAGGAAGATGCAGGATAAATTACACATCTGGTATGAGACAGAGGCGGGATTCAAACCCAGGTCTGTCTGATACCTACATCTGTTCTTTTTTTCATTATGTGCTCTGCCTTCTTTCACACACCACAACACTATATACAAGTGCATATTGAAGAAACTATAAAAGAAAGAATATGAATGTCAAAATAAATGGTACAGATAGTCCTTTAAATGTAGAGAAGGTTATGATCTTCCAAGGTCAGAAGGTGGTAGAGGGGTCAGTTCAACTTTGAATGTGAACATGGAAGACCTATAGAGAGTAACATGGACTCTGGATTCAGTTCCTTGTCCCTCCTCTTACTCCTTGACCTTTGGCAAGTTTCTTAATTCCAATCATTACTTTCCTCAAGTATGGGTTGGGATAGGGGGATTATACTGATCTCATGGAGTGTTGTGAATATTGAATGAGCTAATGTGGATAAAGGGCCTGATACATGGTTAATGTCCCCTGAAATGATAGTTGTAAGATGCAAAGATGCAATGTCTATGATGGTTTTAGAGTGGTGAGTAGACCAGACTGAATAAAGCAAGCCATTGCTTCTTTTAGTGGGGATACTGCGAAGTAAATTGGAGGGTCTGTAGGAGTCAGAGTCAATGAGGGCTTCAGTGTCAGTCAAGAGAGGTAAAGTCCCGTTTCTGCTCATAATTTTCTAGTTAATAAATGCTTTGACACTCTCTGATTCATTCAGCAATGCCAAGGAAAATGTTAAGAACCTGGGATGCAAAAAGGAATAAAACCAGTGCCCACCCTGAGGTGGTTGACCTTCCAGTGGGGGAGATGTAAGTATGTGCAGATAAACTGTAGTAACGTACTATAGGTACTGCGAAAGCAGTCCCCACAGAGTACCGTAGAGCACAAAGGAGGGAACCCTGATAATGGTAGCTAATGAGCACTTACTGTGTGCCAGCATTGTGTTAAATGCATTGTCTTATTCCTGTACCGAACGGTGTTGTTAGCATTCTGTTTCTACAGATGATGAAACCAGAGTGCAGAGAAGTTAAATAAGTTCCTTGAGTTTGTGCAGCTGTTGGAGCTGTGAGTAGAAGAGATTGTCTGCTAGACTTTGGGACCCTCTGATGAGACTTCAGAGAGATGCTAGCCCTTGAGCCATAGCTTCAGAGTAGCTTCGGTGTGCTGGACACTATGCTAGACAGCAGGGATAATGAGTGAGTGTGGCCGCTGCCGAAGCTCATGGCCTCATCTGTCATGGTAAAAATAATATATATATTTTGGTGGAGTGGAGGAGTGCTTTTGGTTGTTGACTCATAACTGAAGACTTCAGAAATGTGCAGTTCAGTGGATTTGTATATATTTTAGGGGAAGAGGATTTGCTGGAAATCTGTTATTCTGATGTATAGGCCTTATTGTTAAAGACAAAGCAATAGATGCCAAATTATATGACTAGGAATTCTGTCACATTGTATTTTTTCCCCAGAGGAGGTGCCCTGACCTTGTGTTTTCTGTGAGTTTGAGGTTTTAGAGAAGTTTTGACTCAAAAGTTAGCACATTTCAGCTTGTGCTAAATTTAAAACAATTGAGCACATATATTTTAGTCATTGTTAAATGTTTTTGTATATCTTGCTTCCTTCAGTCTTTGTGGTTCTGTGAGATAGGTGGTATTACCTCCATTGAACACATGAGCAACCTGAGACTTGGTGGTTAAATATATTGCCCAACTCACATAGCTAGTGAGTGATAACACCAGAAAAAATAGGCCAAAAAAGAGTAAACAAATATTGATTAGTTCTCTTTTGAATATGTACATCAGGGTTCCCTAGCTCAAGTGCCCGTGATGAGGAGTAGGCCAGACCTTGGTGGATTGGATGGCATATGACTAGTCTGAAGATTGCAGTTGCTGCTCAGCTCCACTTGCTTATTGCTGGGTGACGAAGGGGTCTGGTGTCCCTGGATCTTCTGAGGGAGGATATTCTTTTTGTTTTTTATTTATTTTTTATTAAAAAATTACTTTAATCCCCATGAGGGATAATATTCTTTTTTTGGGGGGGAATAATATTCTTGAGGGAGCATTCAAGAGATGCTGAAAATCTGGATTTTAATTACTTAATTTTAAAATTTGCCATTTAAAAAATTATTGTATAGACCAAAACACGTCTGTGGGCTCTGTACAGTCCAGGCTGCCTGATTATGAACTCTGATCTACCTGATGGCTGAAATTTTGGTGCCCACTGTTCAGAGCAGGAGGTACCATACATGTAATGGTTATTGATCAGAAGTCTACTGGTAAATTGCCAGAGTAGGGGTGTATTGTAGTTAACTCATACTGATTATATTTGGGGAAGTGGCAGGGTGAATACTTTTATTTATAATCAGGCTAATTTTCAGGGAGGATGGGGTTTAGATGAGATGACCTTGTAATACTTTTGTGTTCTTAGCACTTTAAATGCTACATTCTTGTCTTTTGGTCCTCTTTACAGTACATGAAGTGAACAAGGAGGATCATCATAACCTCTTGAGATGAAGAAACTGGTGCCCGTGAATGACAGTTTAGTAGAAAGTGCACCAGGTTGATTGAGAGGGACTTGAATTCTGAATATAGTAAGCCTTTTGATTTTGGTCAAGTCATTTACAAATCCTTGTATCTTTTTCCCATCGGGATGATAATGAGGAGCTCGACTCAAGTCCTGCTAAGGTCTTTCCAGGATGCCAAGCTTCCCGATTCTGATTGACACTCTTAAAGTCACACAAGTGATTACTGGCAGACCCCAGTGGAGAATGGTTCAAATCTAAAATGCTGCTCCTTCTCTCATGATGGCAGGTAGAGAGCCACTGCTCAGCTTTTCCCTCTGTTCTTTGTTCATCACTAATTCCGGGAAAGGACCTTGATAGGCCAGGTGCTTCCCAAATGCATACAGTGGTTTGTTGACTTTATATACACAAGATTGAAAGGGGCCATAGAGACACCCAGCATAGTGAGAGAAATATGGTCAGGGAGTTCCCAGCCCAAGGGTTTAATTTATTTTTATTTTATTTTATTTTATTTTATTTTATTTTATTTTATTTTTTAAAGATTTTTTGACAGAGAGAGAGACAGCAAGAGAGGGAACACAAGCAGGGGGAGTGGGAGAGGGAGAAGCAGGCCTCCCGTGGAGTGGGGAGCCTAATGCGGGCCGATCCCAGGACTCTGGGATCATGACCTGAGCCGATGAAGGCAGATGCTTAACGACTGAGCCACCCAGGTGCCCCTATGTTTATTTTAATACCCAGCTTCCACAAGGTGAGAACTGAAGAAATATTCTTCTAGATACTTGTTTTCATTCATACTCTATTGTATAAGGAAATAGCATAGAATATAAAAACGAAGAAAATAAATCCTGACCAGTCACTCAAAATTTATTATCTCTAGTTGGCAGCAGTCTAGATATACAGAGGAAATAGATTTAATATAGGAAACAAAATTTGGACCCTAAGAAGAAAACAGTTTTAAGTAATTGAAAGTGTGAAAAATAGGAGAAAGCACTTAAACAACAAAACTTAAATTCTGGAAACAGCAAGAAGGTACTAGAGTAACTATTGGAATTAGATTATAGTAATTGCTTGTGAAATAAATTGAGTATTATGTCACATTTACCCCTAAATGTATGCAGTGTTAGATTCATATACTTGAGTATATTTTTATATATTTGGATATATTTTTATTATATGCTTTTATTGATGCAGACAAAATGGACTGAATGTGTAAAACCTCAAAAAAAACCACATTTTTTAGTTCCCTGTGGACTTATCTTAAGGTACTGTATTATAAATAAGTACTCTTTCAGTAGAGAAAATGGTAGAAAATTGTTGGAAGGAATAGTTTCTTTGTAAAGCAATTAAAAAAAATAAAACAGAAAATTTTTAATCTGAACTTTCGTTGCTGATGTAAAGGATACTAACAAGACCCGAGATTGAATCTTGAAGCAACGTGAGGTGGGGCTTTAGAGTCCCAGCCACCTGGATTGGAATGCTGGCTCTGTCAGTTATTAACTGTGTGAGCTGGACAGTCTGCAAACTGAGGCCAACACTGCCAGTCTTATCTGGTGCTTGGGAGGATGAAATGAAACCACTTAGTGAGTACCTGGTACTATTATGCTTCTGGAGAGATGCAGGTATCAGCGTGCAGGGGTATAACACATTCAGATACGGTATAATGTGATGAGAAATGACTCTGTGGAGTGGTTGTGAGGAAGTGAGACTCATTTTCATGTCTGGCTAATGGGATGAGTCTCGTTTGTTTCTAGTTGTGCTTTGTGATGTAGTGCACCTACCAAGCGTGCACTGTTGAGGAGGTGTCTCGGTATGCTTTTTTTAGGTGTGGAGTTGAATGAAGTCATCTGTTTAGGTTAGATGAATTGATCTGTTAAATACCAATAAAGACTTCCAATTGCTTATATTACCTTTTTTTGGTGTGCCCATGACTGCCCTTTGAAGTTGTTAAAACAAGAGATATTATGCTCTCCTTATCTCCATCTTAACAAATGCTGAAACTGAAGCCTAAGAAGTAAAGTGATTGAAGGCAGAGAGCTGATAATGACAAAGCTTGGATTCAAACCTTTGGCGTTTTTTTTTTTTTTTTTAAAGATTTTATTTATTTATTTATTTGACAGAGAGAGACACAACAAGAGAGGGAACACAAGCAGGGGGAGCGGGAGAGGGAGAAGCAGGCTTCCCGCGGAGCAGGGAGCCAGATGCGGGGCTCGATCCCAGGACCCCGGGATCATGACCCGAGCCGAAGGCAGACGCTTAACCGACTGAGCCACCCAGGCGCCCCTTCAAACCTTTGGTTTTATTGTTGTTTTTTACTCTGAACACAGTGCTTTTGCCACACTTCCGTGCTGTTTTAGATTTGGTTGCTGACCCTTGTTTCAGGATGGTCATCAACTATGGCCCTTCTTACTCCTTTAAACTCAATGCCTGAAGAAAGTTGTTATTGATTATATTGTGTAAGCGTTTGGTTACAGGTATAATCTTACAATATGAAGTTTAAAATTTTAATAAAACTCTAATCATGATACTTATTGCTAGCAGAGATTGGTTACAAATATATTACTAGTGGGAATATGAATTGGTGAAAGTTTTCTGGAGAGCACCTTGGCATTATTTATCCAAGCCTTAAAAAATAAGTCATGCAAGCCTTTTGAGCTTGTAATTCCATATTTAGAATTTTTTATCAAGTTTTTATTTAAATACCAGTTAGTTAGCATACAGTGTAATGTTAGTTTCAGGTGTAGAATTTAGTGATTCATCACTTACATATGACACCCAGGGCTCACCAAGTACCCTCCTTAATCCCCTTCACCCATTTAGCCCTTCCCCCTGCCCACCTCCCTTCCAGCAACCCTCTGTTCTCTGTAGTTAAGAGTCTGTTTTATGGTTCGCCTCTCTCTTTTTCCTGCCTGTGTTTATATGTTTTGTAGAAGTTTTTGGTAAATAAATAATCAGATATGTGGAAAAATAATTATGTTGCAAGATGTTCACTGCAGTAGTACTTACATCAGCAAAAATTAGAAACAACTTTAGTAGTTAACAAAGAGAAATTATGGAAAGGCCATTGAATGGAAGTATTGTGCAGTCATCTTAGATTTTTAGAAGAATTTTAGTGATATTAATATGTTCATCATGTAATATACAGTGAAAAAAGGATATAAAACTATATAAAGTACAATCTTAATTATATCAAACATATATGCAAAGGAAAAGAATAGATTATGTATTTATACTTTTCTCTGTTTTCCAAAGTATTATCTGATAAATATAAATTATTTTTTAATAAAATCATTTTAGTTTAAGCTTAGTATTAAATATGAGTAGAGCTGGTGAAAATCATTTCAATCCAAAACTTTTCACTAATGCAGATGATCTGAAGTAATAAATGGGTTGTTATTTTCAAGTTTTTTTTTTTTTAAAGAATTTATTTATCTATTTGAAAGAGAGAGACTGAGTGAGAGAGAGTATGAGCCAGGGAAGAGGCAGAGGGAGAGGGAGAGGGACAAGCAGACTCCCGACTAAGCAGGGAGCCCGACATGGGGCTCGATCCCAGGACCCTGGGATCATGACTGAGCCAAAGGCAGCCACTCAACCAACTGAGCCACCCAGGTGTCCCTCAAAATTTTAACCTCAATTGGTTTACATTTAGCATATGGTTTCAGGACACCTGGGTGGCTTAGTTGGTTAAGCATCTGCCTTTGGCTCAGGTCATGATCCCAGGGTCCTGGGATCAAGGCCCACATCACGGCTTCCTGCTCAGCAGGGAGTCTGCTTCTCTCTCTGGCACTCCCCCCTACTCATTCTCTCTCTTTCTCTCTCTCTCTCAAATAAATAAATAAAATCTTAAAAAAAAGAATATGGTTTCATGTGTGTTGACATAAATGATGTTGAGGTTCCCAGGCTAGCCTTTCTCTCCTCCCCCCAAATCCTATTTAAGCCAGTATCATGGAAAAAGAGTTGTATTTGTGTTGGTGGTACCAGTGTCCTCTTCAGTGGCCGATGGGACTGTTGGTAGCCTTGTGACAGCTATCTTTCAGAGTACACTCCTATCTCTGTGAGGTTGGACATTGTTATATGGCGCTTTTATGTGAATTGAATGCTTATATACTGGGAAGTGCTTTTTTGGTATGGGAAATGATAAGTGTGACTTTCTCACTTTTTCTAAGAAAAAGGTCAAGGTTTGGGTTTTAATTTTTATGGCAACAGTATTAACAGTGCTTTTCTTATTGTCATGTATTTCATAATTGAAATTGCAGTAGTTTCAGCATGTACATACCAGCAAGATGGCCAGTTAGGGTTGTTGTTGTAAATGGTAATTCTCTTTTATACAATATAAAAAACATGCAAAAATTTTAACGATGTATTTGAGCATATTTAAATTGGGAAAATACCAGGCAAGATGTTTCTTTTTGTAAACTGCTTCTGTCCAAAGCATTCTGTATATTATCAGAATGAAAAATGACAGCACTTTGTCATCTGTTCAAATTGATATTGCACTCTATGCAATGACAGCTGAAAAAGCCCACAGGTGCCATATAAAGAGGTGACCATGTTGTCATATTTCATTTCGGCATCCCTCTGCAAAGCCATAATTACCTAATTAGGTTGTTAATTAGGAGATTAGCATTTCACTATATTGATAGAATGCTCTTTACCGGTGTGGGGCTAGATACAGATTTGTCTGCCCTAATTTATAATCTCTGCCTTTTTTGTACTTATTTATTTGCTTAAGTTCCTGATGTGGGGCAATTCGGTTTACCTGAGAAACAGTTGTCTATAAGGTAATGATGCTTTGATCACTGGATTAAAAGTTGCTGAGTTAAAATGTGAACAGAATTAAAAGGGTGGTCCATCCCCAAAACGATAATAAAAATTCTGAGTTGGTAAAATCTGTATGCTCGTTAGCATAGGCAACAAATACATAATAAGAAATAAAATTGTTGGTATAAAAAAAATCCAAAATACAAAACTAAGTCTGAAATGTGATAGAGATTTATTTACCCTAAACTAGGCGAAGGCAATTATTTAGTTATCTTGAATAACAAATGTCTATCATTTACACTGGAGACTTATAAAATATGTTAAGTATTTTGAACATGTTTCAGAAACTGAAGCTTGGTTAATGACTTTGGAACAAATATATTCAGTCTTCAGTTTAGACTTCCTTAGATAGTCATCATGCATCAGGGTTTATTTCATTTGTTTCTTCTGTCCATTAGTCTGTGCTTGGAATGTTCTCTTCTCACGGCCTTTGCAGTCCTGAGTGCTTCTGGAATTTGAAGTATTTCACAGTAACCTTCACTTAGTGAACTATGTGGAGTAAGCGGCATATCTATCAAGTGTGTCTAACCTTTTTTTGTGGGAGCAGGGTAGGGGCCAGCAAAATAATGATTTTCATGTATTTTCACTCCAGTGCATGTTTTGACTATACTGCTTGTAATTTGCGTTATATATACCTTTTCTGATCTTTCCAGTTACGGAGATTCAGAGTTTTAGGAGCACAATGTTAGGAGCGCCATTCCCACTGTGGTAGTAGCTTAGTTCCTTTTGATATAATCACAGTGAGAGCCGTTGTTGTAGAAAGCGCATGTGTACTTAAGGCCTTTTTCCGTGCAGTTGTTAGGAAGAATTGCGTTTTATATCTGTAATATTCTTTACAATGAAAAAATATTTTAAAATATTTGTATATGAAGAAAATAACATGTGAAGTCTTTTAGTCAAGTTAAGATTTTGCTTAAATGTAATCATTCATGTATTGGTCAATATCTGCTGACTATACGTGAGGCACTAGGCATATGTCTGGGAATTGAGCAATGAAGATTCCATACACCGACACTGCTATCATGGGACTTGCAGTCTGGTACAGACTAGTTTGAGAAATGTTTAGTAATGGGAGTGAAGGTGAGTATGGAGGAGTACCTGCTCTGGACTTGATAAGGTCAGACCTTCTTGGGGCAGGTGAAGTCTGAATTGGGGTCTGAAGGGTGAAGGAGCAAACTGAGCCAGTGGAAGGACTGAGAAAACTGTTCTAGACAGAAGGAGTACACGTTCAAAAGCTTGAAAAAAACTGAAATGTGCGTTTGGCTGGAGTTAAAAGAAGTAGAGGGGTAAGTAGAAGATGGAGCTGCAGATGTAGGCAAGGTTCAGTTTTATTAAAGAGTTTGGGAAGGCACCATAGGATTTTAAGACAAGTTAGGAAACAAGTTAGATGAGAGATGGTGGCTTGGATAGGTTATGGAGATAAAGAAAAGTGAATGAAATCTAAAGCAAGAAGAGGATGCATAGGATTAACTAAATGGCTCTAGGTTTCACAGAAAGAAGGGAGTCAAGGATTCTAATTTGGGCATTGTAATTGTTTTATAATTTTGAGTGTGAGAATGTACTTTAGTACATCAGAAAGAAGTCATGAGCCTTCTTTTCCAATATGACCAAAACATGTGCAGTACGACCAACTAGTTTTCTTTCGGGTGAGTTGGGAAGAGTATTCATATTTGAGTCACTTTTGATTCCTGCATTGTGACAGCAGCCTTGTGGGTATGCAATAATGTCTTACTGAAGTCCAGAGAAACTGAGATTTTTCCCGGTTTTCTGTTGCTGGGTTACTGGGTGGTGGAATTGGGAGCACACGGTAGCTCTCCAGAGCCTTGTGTTTTCTGCCATGCCATGTCGCCTTTCTGGTGTTATCCCCTTCTGTTTATTCCAAAGCGAAGAGAAGTACTCCTCAAGGACCAGTTGCTGACAGAGGTATTGTGTTGTTAACTCTGTGGCTTCTTCTGCCCAGCTCTAGTGTGGGTTAAAGTGTCTGATGCTTTGGTAGGAGAAGGTGCTCCAGCACCTGAGTGTTTCAGCCAAGTCCCAAGATTCTGTTGGGATTTCTGGTACTAGAATTTAATCTTCCTCAACTAGAAATGTTGACTAGCTACCTCCACACAAGTTCACTAACATATATGAAAGTTCTCCTTTTCCTGAGGAAAAGACTTGGAAGTTCCCATTTTTGCATGAGGCATTTCATCTCTCTTTGATATAATCAACATATATTGCAAAGTGTTTAAAAAATTTCATGGTTACCAAAAAAAATTTCATGGTTACAGTTGCCACCACTGTTCAGTTAAGTGATTTGCTGGCATCATTATGTTAGAATAGCCTGAAGTAGAAGAAATCTAGGATGCAGCATGGATTCTAGCCTTCCTGTGTTTCTACCCCCCAACCCCCATTTTAAAAATTGGGATATAATTCTTAATGCCGTAAAATTCTCCCCTTTAAAGTATACAGTTTAATTTTCACAAAATTGTATAACCATCATCACTATATAATTCAAGAACATTTTTATCACCCAAAAGGAAACCCCATACCCATAAGTAGTCACTCCTCATTCCTCCTTCCCACAGCCCCTGGCAACCATTAATCTACTTTCAGTGAACCTTTCATATAAATGGAGTCATACATTATGTGGCCTTTTGTGTTTGGCTTCTTTTACTTAGCATAATATTTTCAAGGTTCAGATATGTTGTAGCATGTGTCAGTACTTCATTCCTTTTTATTGCTGAATAATATTCCATTGTATGGAGAGACCACATTTTGCTTATCCATTCATGAGTTGAGGGAGATACGTTTTTTTCCCCACTCTTTGGCTATTGTGAATAATACTGCTGTGAACATTCCTGTGCAAGTTTTTGTGTGAACATATGTTTTCTGTTCTTTTGGAATGGATTACAGGGTCATATGGTAACTCTGCTTAACATTTTGAAGAACTGCCAACCATTTTACATTCTCAGCAGCAGAGTATAAGGTCTGCCCCCTTTTTGTTTCTGCTCTCTTCAGACTCTGTTGCTCTGGTCTGGGGTGGAAGCAACCTTAGGTTCGAAGAGGTCCATGAGCCCCTTGTCTTGATAAATGGGAAATATTCCATTTTTCTTGTTCCACCAGGTTTATTCTTCAAGCATGTATGTACCAGGCCTTATATTGGATATTAGTGACAGGAAGCCAAATAAGGCTTTTAGTCTTTTCCTCTGAAGGACTTCCCAGTCCAATGTTTGGAACTTCTTACTAGGTAATGGGGGAGAGGGAAAAGTAAAGAAAGTAACTGCCTAGGAATTTGTGAATTTCCACAGCATGGATTCTAACTTTAGAATCTAGGCAAAGATTGACTTGTTTTTCACAGCTTCTAGGATTTCTTTTTCTTGCCCCGTCCTTTAACTCTTGCTATTCCTTGGATTTTGTTCCTAAGTTACTGCTCTTCTTTCCTTACATATTTTCCCTGGATAAGTTCATTCACATCTATGGCTTCATCTGTCATTTATATGTTGATGTCGTCCAAATTTGCTTTTTCCTAGGCTTCAGATTTGCATATTCTTTGTGTGTCACTTATATGTTGTAGTCTCCCAAATTCACTCAGACCTCATTCCTGGGCTGTCAGGTTTACATCATGATGAATCTCTATTTGGGTACTCCATAGATATCTCAAGTTCACTGTGTTTGAAACGTAATTCCTCATTTTCCCTCCACCTGTTAAGCTGTTCCTACTTTTGAGTTTACAGTCTCATTTGTTGGCACTATCATGCAGGCCAGAGAGTCTCCTCTTCTCCTTAACTCTCTATATCCAGTCACCCAGTTCTAGCAATTTTATTTTCTGTATATTTCTTATCTATTTCTTAAATTTTTAGACCTATCTTTCACTGCCTTACTCAGATTTCATCATCTTTCCTTGAGCTGTAGTCACAGCCTCATAACTAATCTTATGTCATGTCCATCAGATTAATCTGTGCACCTGCCAGAACAGTCTCTCTGAAATGCTCATCTAGTCAGCAACTTGAACTCTATGTAGTTTTAGTTACTAAATACACATTCTGCTGTTTCTTGTTTTAATGCCTTACCTCATGTTGTCTCTTCTACTTGGAAGAGATGAGTTTGTCTCTTTGATCCTTCTGCCAGCCATCCAACTTCTTATCTTTGAAGATTCATTGTAGAACAAGGAATAACTGCAATAATAATAGTAGACGTTTGTATAGTGTTTACCATGGGCCAGACACTGTTATATGCACGTAACATATGTGAATTCATTAAATCCTCACAGCAGTCCTATGAGATGGGCACCAAAATTATTCCTGTTTACAGATGTGGAGACAGAGGCACTGAAATTGTTACTTTGCCTAGGTCCCACAGTGAGTGAGTAGCTGAGTTCAGATTTGAACCCAGGCAATCTGATGCTTGATTGCTTCTCTTTGTCTCTCCTACCTACCTTTTGTCAGCCTACCCGATTCTCTGTGCTTCCCCCACCTCAGAAGTTAGTTATCTCTTCCTGCTTCTGTAATAACCCATGCATGGCCTGATGTTAATCTGTAGTCCATAGGATAGATCTGGAGCAAATTTTATTTTAAACATTTTTGATCAAGGAGGCAGCATTATAGATTATTTAATTGCCAGCCCCCTCCCCATTATTCTTGAGGTGACTAAGTTGGAAGTGATCATTCCCCATTATCTTGATCTTAGTCATTCATCTCTTGAAGCCTTGTCTGAATATCTAGTTTTATTTAGATATTTTTCCTTTGTGTTTCCATAATACTTTGTTATAGAATCCTTTAGCATCGTTCTCACTCTTTATTTTTAAAATTTTTTTATTTAAATTCAATTTAATTAACATATACTGTATTATTAGTTTCAGAGGTAGAATTCAGTGATTCATCAGTTGCCTTACAACACTCAGTGATCATTATATCAAGTGCCTTCCTTAATGTCCATCACCCAGTTACCCCATCCCCTCATCCACCTCCCCTCCAGCAATCCTCAGTTTGTTCCCTATAGTTAAGAGTCTCTTATGACTTGCCTCCCTCTGTTTTTGTCTAATTTTATTTTTCCTTCCCTTCCTCTATGTTCATCTCTTTTGTTTCTTAAATTCCACATATGAGTGAACTCTTTATTGTGACCATTTATGTACTTATCTCCTTTTCTTGACTCCCTTGTACCTCTTGGGGATAGGGAATAAGACTTACTACTTTATACTCCTGACTGCCAGCCTGGAGGAGGTATTCCTGTTTGCTGAATGAACAGGGAAGTCTGCTTATACCCATATCTAGATTAGTGAGAGAAGAGAATTAAGAGGAGTGTGATGAAATGGACTTACACTGGAAATTTAAGGCAGCATGTAGTAATTGTGTGGAGCAGGAATTCTGGAGCCAGATTGCATAGTGTATCCTGGCTCCACCTTTTACTAATTTTGTGACCTTGGGTAAGTCTGTGCCTCAGTTTCCTGATTTGTAAAACATAAATAATAATAGAATCTACCTCACAATTTTGTAAGTGATGTTGTGAGTGCTTGCTAAATGAATAAGCAACCTTCTGGAATCCAGAGAATTGATTATTCTTAAGTCGTGTTTTGTGAAACACTTCTCCCCTGACTGTATAACATTATAGGCAGAATGAAGCCAACCCTGCTGCCCTATCCTCATTTTGATCCATGTGGTGATGGTTTATAAAGGAAAAAAAAAAAAGACTAGAAGGTTGTAAACAAAATAACTGGCAGTTAGTGTAGTTTTGTTAATAACAATAATAACAATTATCATTTATTGAGGTTATGAAAGCTCCATTCAAATGAAAGTACAAAGCACCTTTCAGAATCACAGAAAAATAGTTTGGGGATTATCTGCTAGTTTAGATGATCTCATTGCTGTCCTTCATTCATTAGAAGTTGAATGAGCTTATAAATATTCTTTTTCTAAGTATCCCTATGAAGTGGAGAGAACATAGATTATGGATATTTCCCTGCTGAGGAAACAGAGTCAGGGACACCTGACTCACTTGAAGTCATCCCATTGTTAGTCCTGAGGCAGGCTAGAGACAATAACCTGGAATTCCAGATATGTTTACTCTTAGAGTTCTAAAAACCATTTTTTATACATAATAGCATTAAAAAAAAACCAGGTGGCGATAATGCCCATTCAACTCAAGTCAAGCCCATTCAACCCACTCAGTTTTGTAGTGGGTTCGCTGCCAAAATGTTGATACTATTAAAATCTTTGTCAAAAAAGGAATTCCTTGTACTTCTATCCTTAGAGTCTGAACCATGGCACAGTGATATAAGTAAAACTTAAAATGGAATTCATTTTTCCTTTGAAGCGAAAACACAAAACCTTTTAGTTGGACTCTCAGGTACATTCCTAACCATACCTCCTTGTTCTCACATGTGCTTGGGATAGAGTGAGAGCTGAAAGGTACCTCTTATAGTTCAAACTCCCCATGTAACAGATGCAGAAATGGACCGATGTGTAAAACAGGTTTAAAGGGGCTTAAAGAAGTGACTTGTCCAAGGCCATGTAATTAGATCCCTGGTAATTAAGGAATTGGAATTCAGGTTTCCTGAGTGGTGCTTGGAGTGAACTGTGTTGCTTCTGTTAATTGATGATGTGGTTAACCTGAGAGCCAGGTAAGTGGAAACAACTCTCTTCAATTCTTCTATTTAAGCAAACTGCAAACATCAAGGAGACAATAAAAGGAAAATAAATCTTAGACTGTAGTGGGATACTTATCTACTGAACCGGCACCATGGATAAGGGGCCTTTTTTGGGGAAAATCATGGCACAACCCTTTGGGAACAAGAAAGATCCATTTGTTCATCTGTTCATTCCACGCTGAGCTCTTATTGGATGCCAGCCACATTCTACTAGAATCTGGCAGCACAGTGATGAATAAGACAGTGTCCTTAAGGAGCTTAGAGTTTAGAAGAGAAAACCAAAATAAAAATAAATAATTATTTTTTAAATAAATCGGTGTGATTAGTTTGTTCATTCATTCATTTATTCATTCCTTCAAACTTTAACATAGCAGCCAGAGAGATCCTTTTTAAATGTTACATCATATCACAATCCTCTGGTGGTTCTCCACTTTAATCAGAGTAAAAGAAGAGTCCTTAGAATGGCCTGTAAGGCTGCACATGTTTGCTGCACTCTTCCAGACCTCATCCTCTACTACTTGCTTCCTTGCTGGACTCCTTGCTACTTCTTCCGCAGTGCTGGACATACTACCCTCACTTGGCAATGAATGCACTTCCCTTCAGAAGTTTACATGGCTTGTTCTCTTACCTCCTTCAAATGTTGACTCAAATGTCAGGTTCTCAGTGAAGCATTCCTTGACTACTTTATTTGCAGTTGCAGCCATGACCCACCACCTGGCATGCCCATCTCTCTTCCCTGTCCTGTCTTTTTCCATAGCACTTCTAGTTTACTGTTATAATTTACTTCTCTGTTTTGTCTGTCTCCCCCATTAGAATGTGAACTCCATGAGGGCAGGACTGTCTGCTTTGTTTTCTGCTGTACTCTTTGCATCTATAACAGTGCCTGGCACATGGTAGGCTTCAATAAATACTTGTTCAATGAATAAATTCAACAAACACATAGTACCTACTACTAACAGACAATGAGCTGGATTAATTACTTGGTGGAAGTAGTGACAAAGTGCAGTGCAATGGGACCACAAAGAAGGGAGCAGCCAACCTGGTCTGTGGGATTCATTGGGGAGGTTTCCTAGAAGAATTGACCATTTTGAGCTGGATTTTCAAGAAAGAGTAGGAGGTAGCCAGATGAAGCAGGGTGGATAGGCTTCAGATTAAGCTTGATGGGGCACGACTTGTATTTGTTGTAGTAATTTGGGCTTTGATTTTCCTTAGGGTATGTTAAAATTCCAGTAAACAGATACTGGGAGTTGAACTTGTTTAGTACCTGAGAAGATTTGAGCATAGATTGTATAGTTTAGGCTCAGTATCAATGAAACTGTTCCAAGGGGGTTGGAAATTACCACAAATTTAGTGGCTGCATATAGCATATCACAGCAGGGTTTCTCAACCTTGGCGTCATTGATATTGACCTTTTTGGGGGGTGTAATTCTTTGTCATGGGTGCTGTTGTGTGCATTGTAAGATGTTTAGCAGCATCCCTGGCATTTATCCACTAGATGCTAACAGTGTGACAGCCAAAAATATCTCCAGACATTGCCAAATGTCCCCTGGGGAGCAAAATTGCCTTCTAGTTGAGAACCACCACGTTAGAACCACTGCATTATTGTTGGGGTCTAGAGATTCCTGCCTTTAGCAACTTTACAAATGACTGGGGGAGAGAGAGAGATCAGTAACTACATTTCTGATTCTAGAATTGGATCAAAAAGTTTGAAATTGGCAGTTCCTTATACATGATACTCATATAACTAACTGTATTGAAGGTAGAAATAAAGTGCTTTTAAAACAGTTTTGGACCCTGCAAATTGGAGAAGAGTTCACAGAGGATGAGATTGTTGAGTTACGCTTCGACAAATAAGGTTTGTAATGGAGAGCGGCACATTCAAGGGGATTATCATTACCGAAGGCTGACAAATTGTGTTCAGAGAGTTCTGGGAGTTGCCTGCTGGGGAGAAGGGGCAGGTGAGTAAAATTGGGTTGTAGAGAGCCTTAAATGTATATGAAGGCAAAGGGGTCTAGGCTGTTTTCCTGCACTATTTTCATTTCTCTTGCTGCATAACAAATAACCACAAACTTAATGGTTTAGAACAATACAAATTTATTCTCTTAGTGGGTTGGGCATCATGGCTTCATCTTGGGTTTTCTACTGAGGGTCTCAAAGAAAGGATATTAAGCTGTCAGGTGGCTCCAGCCTCATCTGGAGGCTCGACTAGGGAAAGATTTCTTTCCAAGCTCCTTCAGATTGTTGGTGGAATTCATTTCCTTGTGGCTATATGACTAAGGTCCTCATTTTCTTGCTACCTGTTGACTGGGGCTACTCTCAACTCCTACAGGCTATTCTCAGGTCCTTGCCATATATTGTTCCATAACTTGGCTGTTTGCTTCTTTGAGGTCAGCAGGAAATTCTCTCTGAAATTTTCAGTTATCTAGGATGGAGTCTTATATAACAGGAAGTAATCAAGGGTATAACTTCCCCCACCCCTCCCCCCAACACTTTTGCTATATACTCTTTCAGCTAGGTTTTATCCACGGTAAAGGGGTGGGCATGACATAATTGCATGGATATCAAGAGACAAAAATTTCTGGAGCCATCTTAGAATTCTGACTACCATACACAACTTTTAGCTCCTTGAAGGCAATGACCAAGTCTTTTTCATTTTTTGTTCAGCCTTAAATCTCTGGTGCTTGGCACATAGTAAGTGCTTTATAAATATTTGTCAAATGAATAAAATCAGTGAATGAGTATTTGGTAGACAGTTGAGTGCTGTTTATGGTTTCAGCTCCTATATTGGCAATTTCACATTGGGAAGCAGCCTAGTTTCTCTGGCATTATTCATTTCTTCACTCTAAATAAAACTGTAAACATTTTTACCTGAAGTATTAAAGTAAAACCTAAAATTATTTGTTTTTTTTACAAGCATCAAATCCATTATGACAACACCCACTGGAAAAATAATTTAGGGCTACATTGCAACAAACTAGCAGATTTCTTTTAAGATTTTATTTATTTATTTGAGAGAGAGGGAGAAAGAGCACAGAGGGAGAGGAAGAGGCAGACTCCCCGCTGAGCTGGAAGCCTGACATGGGGCTCCATCCCAGGACCCCGAGATCGTGACCTGAGCTGAAGGCAGACGCTTAACCAGCTGAGCCACCCAGGCGCCCCAAACTAGGAGATTTCTTGTAACAGCCAAAAATGTTGGCGTATTTGGAGTTTTGAGGGTGGTGGGTGGGTAGGTTGTCTGAGGTTTCACATCTATTGCTAGCTGTTAAACATTTCAAAACACTTTGAAAATACTGATTGTTTTATAATAGCTGCATAAGAACAGGGATTTTATTCTAACTTGTGCTTACAACTTTTTTTTTTTTTAAGATTTTTATTTATTTCTTAGCGAGCGAGAGAGAAACAGCATGAGAGGGGAGAGGGTCAGAGGGAGAAGCAGGCTCCCCGCTGAGCCGGGAGCCCGATGCGGGTTGGGACTCGATCCCAGGACCCTGGGATCATGACCTGAGCCGAAGGCAGACGCTTAACCATCTGAGCCACCCAGGCGCCACTTACAACTTTATATATAGTTTGGTGTTATTAGTAATTATAGTTGTTCTTTTTTTTTTAAGATTTCATTTTTACGTAATCTCTACACTCAACGTGGGGCTCAAACTTCCAAGCCCGAGATCAGGAGTCACATGCTGTACTGACTGAACCAGCCAGGAGCCCCTACAGTCGTTCTTCATACTAGTCATAGGGAACATTTGTTGAGCAAAATTTAGATCTTGAGTTGTCCATTGATAAAATGCCATTTTATCTTCACAAAATCAGATATTTCTGATATCCAGTGTTTCTCCACTAGACCTTGCTGTTTAGACTGGGTTTATGAGAATCCCAGTATGTGCCAGGGAGTACTAGAAGCCAAAAGTAAACATGGCACATGTTCCTAGACTATCAATTTTAGTGATATATTCAAAGGTAAAACTTTTTTCCTGTTAAATACAGGTGCAGTATATTATAGGATAGAATGGAAACTATGAATGAACTCTAAAAATAAATTTCTTATAGCATGTTGCTTTAGATGACTCCTCCTAGCTTCTCTCATACCTTGATTCCTGGTCACTCTCCTCTGCCCTTCAGGTGTGTTCGTGGACAAGTTTGAGAGGCACTATACTGTACCAGGCTCCCTTTAACTGGATCTTGGCAGATGGTAAGATTCAGAGACATTTCAGGTGGAGGTTAGTGGTACAAGAAAAAATCAAGGGTCAGGGTCCAAAGGAGACATTTTACAGGAGGGAAAACCTGGTCTCCTGGTAGGTTGGTGGGGGTCTGGCTTGTCCCAGATGGCCTCAGTCATTCATTAGGAGACCTTAGCAGGATAGCTGGAATGACGGACAACTGAGCCTCTCTAAGTGGTCTGTTATCCCAACGTCCTTTTTTTTTTAATTTTTTCCCCAAGCTTCTTTCAATGATTCACATGTGTTCCAAAGAAAGTGACAGCAGAAATTTGCAAGGTCTCTTGAGGCTGAGCTTCAGAAGTTACTTCCATTACATTCTGTTGATCAGAGTAAATTACAATGTGAGGCCAGATTCAAGGGGTGGGGAAATAGACTCCTCCTCTTGACAGGAGGAGCTGTAAAGACTGGCCTTTAAAAAACCCACCATGTGATCTTGGACAAGTTACTTAGTTTCTTTAAGCCTTAATTTTTTAATCTATAAAATGGGGATGATATTAATACCTACCTCTTGGGGTGGTTGTAAGGATGAAATATGTTGTTACCTGAAAGTACAGCTGATAATAAGAGTTCAGGAACATCATCTGTTACTGTTCTTGTGTGTGTCTGCCTAATGAAAGCCTGGTCATCCCTGGGACCTTCTTCCTTCCTAAAGCCTCTGTAACTTTCTTGTCTCTTGGAAAACAGACTTAGTGTCTCATTTGATGGTTAGTATGTATTGCCTTATGTTACGTTTATATATGTATACAGCATAGCTCATCTGCTGAAGTTTGTAAGCCTCTGGAAGGTGCAGGCCAATGTTCATATAATTTTTTGTAGGATTCCCAGTGCCTAGCTCTCAATGATGTTTAGTGAATGAATCTCCATATTATTTAAAAGAAGATACAAGCATTTCTTTTCTGTTATTTTGAGTCTAGCAAGTACTTTTCTGAAAGGAAAAACTCTCCAGCTATAGAAGCTCACTATTTACTGTCTAATAAAATTAGGCATATTCACATTGAGATTTTAATTGTTGAAAGGAACAAAAAATTTAATTTTTGCTTGTCTAAAAAATAAATGAAGATTTAATTTAAAGTTATATTAGAGTTAGAAAAAGATTTAAAAACAATAAAGTATGTTTTATTTTACTGGTCATTTCAGTGATTTTCAAATTCCAGGAGGTATGAGTTCTGAACTTTACTAGATAAAAAGATGCTCAAATCTTAGTAAAGGGGTCTGTTGGTTTTTATACATGAAAGACTTTGTATATAGTAAAAAGGCTTTTGTTTTTCTAGGTTATGGTCATTCCTTGCTGTGCAAAAGAAATGTGAGTGCTTCTGTAACACTCTTAAGGAATCCTGTATAGGAATCAGGTTTGACTTGAAGTTAATGCTAATAGCATGAAGTCGGGGTACAGTGAGGAAAGGTAAAAAAAAAAAAAATCTCGCATCTGCTGTTACATGTTGTTAACTCCCTCAGCAGACGTTAAATCATTTCAAGCACAATAATAGTGTGGGAGGTAAATTAACTAACCATTAACAATCTTATAAATACACAATTAACATGCCAGCATTTATATGACACATTGATGGGGCAGCAGTAATTTTTGATTGGGAGTTTGCAGACCTTGGAGAAGCCTCAGGCTGTTGCTTATTCAGACAAGTTTTCACAGATTGCAGGTAAGGGGGCTTGAAGTCTGTCTGGCAGAAGGAAGTAGGTGTATAGAGTGCTTTGAAAATCTAGGAAGGGGAATTTCCTTTTAATCACTGGCTGAATGCGAGCATTTTAAGTCATGTTTAATACCTATCTCAGGTCCTTAGGGAGTGAGGAAGTATAGGGAGGGCTCATTTGCTCATGCTTGGGTTATTTAAAGAAACAGAATATTTCAGTTATGGACTTTGTTTGCAACTGAAGTTGCATGAATCTCTAAGGGTTTTAAAAAGATACAAGATGCTTACACCTAACTTGGAATTTAAAGTAAACCTTTCCTCTGTGGTTTCCGGTCAACAAGTAGGTGATCTCTGAAGTTTCTTTCTTGTGTAAAATTTTGTGACTTTTATTTTTGAACAACCATTATATGCATTGCTTATTTCTTGCTATTGTATAAATCACAGTTGCATGAGTTGAGGGGAGGCTAAGGGTCTGGTCTACTGCATAACACATTTACTGTATTACATCTTCCACAAAGACCCTTGACAGAAATTTCTCTCAGGACCCAGAACCCAAAGAACTCAACCACATGATCTTTCAAAATCTCATTTATTATGACTGTTGCAATTCTTTGTTCCTTTTTGTTTTGGGAGGCTGTATAATGCATTCCTCAGACTTATTCGCTGTCTAGCTTTGGCAGGTTTTTTATTTGCTTCAGTTTTTTCATCTGTAAAATGGGGACAAAAATACTATCTCATAGAGTTATTTTGAAAATTATGAATTAATCCATCTAAAAAAGAAAGAGCAAGTCTAGCTTTTGTAATAAATAAAGTTAGTTATTATAATTGCTTTTAGCTTCTGAGATTCTGCAGTCTTCCTGTGGCAAATGTACAAGATCTTATAACATTCATCCAGAGTTACTTACCCTTTGCCACTTTTCTCATTTACTTTTTTACTATGTTGTATCTTATGTTCTTCTATAAGCCATTGCAAACAAAGTTTGGAGAGTGTATGTGTATGAAGCTATTATTAAAAATATACTTGTATTAAGACTTGATACCATTAAAAATTTACTCCCCTGTGTAGGGCATATTCCAAGTTAACACAGGCAAGTTACATGGTTATTAATGCATACAAATTGTTATGTAAAGTGGGAATAGCATCTAAATTGCACCTGGAACAACACTTAGCACATAGTAGGAACTTAATAAATATTTGTTGAACAAATGAATGAAGTATAAAAGGAGACCCACCCAGTACATTAAAAATGACTGTGTGTCACTTTGGGATATCTCATGTCCTCCCACTCTGTGTGGATGTCCTTTTTGCTTTCATTTTTGTAAAACAAATCTCTATGCTTTGAAAGGAACCTGTAGTTGAAAAGTAGGAGAATCTGTGGAAAGTAGGGCATCTTGGAGAACAGACCTCCTAGAGGCTGAAATTGTTTATCCAGGTAACCTAAAGGTATATAAAAAGGACCAGTTATCTCCAAGTCAAGAATTGGTAACATCCAGGGTCGCCTGGATGGCTCAGTTAATTAAGCGTCTGCCTTCGGCTCAGGTCATGATCCCAGTGTCCTGGGATCAAGCCCCGCATTGGGCTCCCCGCTCCATGGGAAGCCTGCTTCTCCCTCTCCCACTCCCTCTGCTTGTGTTCCTTCTCTCCCTGTGTCTTTCTCTGTCAAATAAATAAAATCTTAAAAAAAAAAAAAAAAAGAATTGGTAACATCCAGGGAAGTCTTGTTCAAGGCCCAAAGAAACAGTATTTGTAAAAATGTAAAGTAGCATTTCTAAACCATGTTCTGTGAATCTCTCTCTTTTTAAGATTTTATTTGGGAGAGACAGAGATAGTGAGAGAGAGCACAAGCAGGAAGGAAAGGGAGAAGCAGGCTCTCTGCTCAGCGGGGGCTCGACTTGGGGGCTTGATCCCAGGACAACTGGGATCATGACCTGATCCTAAGGCAGACGCTTAACTAACTAACTGAGCCACCCGGGCACCCCCTGTGAATCTCTTATACATTGATATGTGTTAGTGTTCCTGGAGGAAAAAATGATTAAGGATCAGATAAGTTTGGGATTTGGGATATATTGCATTGTGAGATTCCCCACTCTTGGAGATTCACAATATACATTAGTAGTTTGTTTTTTTTAAGATTTTATTTATTTATTTGACAGAGAGAGAGAGACAGTGAGAGAGGGAACACAAGCAGAGGGAGTGGGAGAGGGAGAAACAGGCCTCCCGCCTAGCAGGGAGCCTGATGCGGGGCTCGATCCCAGGACCCTGGGATCATGACCTGAGCTGAAGGCAGACGCTTAACGACTGAGCCACGCAGGTGCCCCACATTAGTAGTTTAAAAGCATTGAGAAGTCTGTAATTAAACAGCAAGAAGAAAACTTATTTAATTTTGTTTAATGTGGCATTTCCTAGACATTTTTTTAAAATTTAATTTTAAAAGATTGTATTAATATATAACAAAATTTACCATTTTAACCATTTTTAAGAGTATAGTTCAGTGACATTACGTATATTCACATTGTGCAACCATTGCCACCATCAGTCTCCAGAACTTTTTCATCTTTCCAAACTTAAACATACTTATTATATATATATATATTTTAAAGATTTTATTTATTTATTTGAGAGAGAGAGAATGAGGGACAGAGAGCATGAGAAGGAGGAAGGTCAGAGGGAGAAGCAGACTCCCTGCTGAGCAGGGAGCCCGATGCGGTACTCCATCCCGGGACTCCAGGATCATGACCTGAGCCGAAAGCAGTCGCTTAACCAACTGAGCCACCCAGGCGCCCTAAACATACTTATTATAAATACTCCGCATTCCCCTCTCCCTCTAGCCCCTGGCATCCGCCATTCTACTTTCTGTCTCTATGAATTTGACTACTCTAGGTGCCTCATATTAAGTGGAATCATACAATATTTGTCTTTTTGTGACTTACTTCATTGAGCATAATCTCCTCAGGGTTCATCCATGTTGTGGCATGTGTCAGAATTTTCTTCCTTTTTAAGGCTATTGTATGTATATACCACATTTTGTTTATCCATTCTCTACCAGGTATTGTCAATGACTGTGTAGTATTCTGTTACATGTGTGTGTCATGATACACTCCTCACTGATGGATGTATATGTTACTTTTAGATTTCCAGTATAATAAACAATCCTGAGATATATATTTTTGCATAGTTATCTCCTAAAGGCAAATCCTACAAGTAGGGTTTCCCAAAAGGTACTCATTATACTTTGATAGATGATACCACATTACCCTCTAAAAAGTCTCAATTTTCATTCCTTTTTACAGTGCATGAGAGGCCTCCTTTCTCTGAACCCTGCCAACATTATGTTTTAAAAATCTTTGATCTTTACACAACTGATTAGAGAGAATAACTTGTTTTCATCTGTGTTTGGAATATCTTTGTCCTAGAAATCGAATCTACCTTCAAATGATAATTTGCTGCTCTTAAAGTGATTTAAGACATCCTTTTGGTTTTGAAAAGTAGTGTTGGGATAAATTGATAGTGTTCCAAGGTGACAGGTTTTTTTTTTTTTAAGGATTTTATTTATTTATTAGAGAGAGAGGCTTGATCCCAGGACCCTGGGATCATGACCTGTGCTGAAGGCAGACACTTAACCCACTGAGCCACCCAGGTGACAGTTTTGAAAGGCATATTGAAGAGAAGCTCTTGTATCTGTATTAATGGAAAAAAGGCAATCCTTTCTTTATAATCACACTACACATGACATGCTCATAGATGACTTATCTCTACAACAAAATTATATAGTCTTTGGAAGTCAGACAGCAACTCTTACCGAATTTCTGCCATGCGTAAGATGCTTTGTTGCCAGAAGGGATGTGGTGGTGTGTCTCCTGTCCCTGTGGAACTTACAGCCTAAATCCTCAAGTACATGTCATGGGAGGTGGAAGGCATATTTCCCAGGGCACACTTCTTGGAATTCCCTATCAGAATTGGTATTGAATAATATTTGTTGAGTGAATCATTCAGAATCCTCATTGCATGAAGTCATAGTATACCAATAGAGAAATTGTCTGCTCCTGTTGGGGATTTGGGGGCCTCTGTTCTACAAGGATAAAGTTAGGGACTTGGTGTGTGCCTTCAGAAGTATTTGTCCATAACTCTTTTCTTCATAAGAGGTGATGGAGCAGATCTATTTTCCTAAAGAAAAAAAATATATATATATATATATAAATACATACATACATATATATCTATGTGTATATACACACACACGCATATGTATATTCTGTTGAGGGTACTTAAGTATACTTTCGTTTCTTTGCCCTTCGCCATTTGACTTGTTGGTGCCAGAACACCCATTAAATGTGTTGGTTCTCACTGAAGCCCTTGTTTTTTGCAAGGGAGAGTTATTCAGTATGAAATTGAAAGCACCTGTCCCCTCTGTTAGCGCCTAGTTGCCTTACTGTCCTGGGGGAGACCCAGTGATTGCTATGAGGGTGTTGGCGGTTTTGACCATCTGTGATGCTATGATTTTGTTACAAAACAAATATTCTCATTTATAAGTAATTCCATGATTGTATACATCTCTTTGTGGTTTTATAAGTAATTCTTATTTTTACAAGTGAAATTTAAATGCTCCCCTTTAATTCTGTAATGTTTTCTGATTAATACACTTAAAATGGTAGGCTGACATTAAAATTTCTGAGACTTCGAGGAATCTCATTATATTAGGAAATACACTAGGACTGTATTAGGTTATAAACTATTTTTAAAAAAGATTTATTTATTTATTTGTCAGAGAGAGCAAGCACAAGCAGGGGGAGCAGCAGGCAGAGGAAGAAGCAGACTCCCCGCTGAGCAAGGAGCCCGATGCAGACATAATCCCACGACCCTGGGATCATGGCCTGAGCCGAAGGCAGATGTTTAACCAACTGAGCCACCCAGGCTTCCCTAGGTTATAAACTTTTTGATTCAGGGGTGCCTTACCTTGGCATTTCCCATTAGCCTCAGTGTAAAATTACTCAGTAAATATATTTGAAGGAAAAAATGAAGATTAGTGTAATTCATTTGATTAGAGATGTTCCTCAGTTAAACTTTCTCTTAATCTCAGTATCTTTAAGAGTACCAAGTGATGTCAGTAGAATGTTACTAGACAAAAAATTTTAAAAGCTCTGTTGGTTGGGCACCTGGGTGGCTCAGTTGGTTAAGCGACTGCCTTCAGCTCGGGTCATGATCCTGGAGTCCCGGGATTGAGTCCCACATCGGGCTCCCTGCTCAGCAGGGAGTCTGCTTCTCCCTCTGACCCTCCCCCCTCTCATGCTCTCTCTATCTCATTGTCTCTCTCAAATAAATAAATAAAATCTTTAAAAGAAAATAAATAAATAAATAAATAAATAAAAGCTCTGTTGGTTATAATGATTTATTAAGTAGATTTACCCCTATGTTCCATTTCTAGAAGAAACAAATGACAAGAAAGTCTGGTGTTGTAGGCCTTTCTAAAAATAAATACCTTCTAGGGACTGCCCAGCTTTCATGTTCCTTGCATCTCATAATGATTTTAAAGGAGGAAGGTGACTCAGGTGACCTGTAGAGTCCTCTCTCAGAAAGGAAGCACACATTTATTTTACATGCTGTGCACTTACTAAAGAAGGATGAATGTTGATATATTTTAGGATTACATTAAACAATTGAAGGCTGAAGTTAGCAGTGATTATTTTCACCATCATCATTGTTATTCTTTTTTTTTTTTTACTGAGACTTTCTTTTTTTTTTTATTCTTATGTTAATCCCCATCATTAGTTTTAGATGTAGTGTTCCATGATTCATTGTGCACAACACCCAGTGCTCCATGCAGAATGTGCCCTCCTCCATACCCACCACCAGGCTAACCCATCCTCCCACCCCCCTTCCCTCTAGAACCCTCAGTTTGTTTTTCAGAGTCCATCGTCTCTCACATCATTGTTATTCTTAATACAGCTAATATTTAATTATGTGGCAGGTGCTCTTTTGAGCACTTTCCCTACATTATCTTCTATATCCTCTCATTCCTGGAGTCCCATTTTATTAATGAAGAAAGAAAACAGGCTCAAAGAGGTTAAGATTATTTTGACCAAAATCACATAGCCAGCAAGTGGTAGGGTCAGGATTTGAACCCATTTCTACCTGTCGGTCCTTATCCTGACCAGTGTACTCTAATACCGTAGTCCCCCTTCATCTGCAGAGGGTGAGTTCCAAGACCCATAGTGGATGCCTGAAAAACCATGGATGGTACCAAACCCCATGTGTACTATTGTTTCTCCTACACATACATAGCTATGATAAAATTTAATTTTTGAATTAGACACAGTAAGATTAACAACAACAAAAATAAAACAGAACAATTATAACAATATACTGGAATAAAAGTTACATGAATGTGGTCTCAGAATATCTTATTGTACCGTAATCGACCTTCTTGTGATGATGTGAGATGATAAAATGCCTACGTGATGAGACAAGTGAGGTGAATGACATCGGTATTGTGACATAGCATTAGGCTACTAATATATATATATTTTTAGATTTTATTTATTTGACAGAGAGAAAGCCCAAGCGGGGTGGGGGGTGGCAGAGGGAAAGGGAGAAGCAGGCTCCCCACTGACCAGGGAGCCTGATTCAGGACTTGATCCCAGGACCCTAGGATCATGACCTGAGCTAAAGCAGACGCTTAACCAACTGAGCCACCCAGGTGCCCCTGGTTACTATTATTGACCTTCTGAGGACACATCAGAAGGAGGATCATCTGCTGTTGGACCTCTGTTGATCACGAGTAACTGAACCTGCAGAAATTGAAACCACAGATGAGGGGAGACTACCATGTTTTCTTTTTTGAATATTCCCATTTAACTGAGGAGATACCATCTTGTTCCCAGAATAAACATCATTTTAGTTTCAACAGGATTCAGGAAGCAGTTCTTACAATGAGGTTTCTAAAATAAGAAATTAATTTGGTAGCAGGGAAGTTTGATTAATAAAGTTTACTTTAAAAGCACAATACTGGGGCGCCTGGGTGGCTCAGTCGGTTAAGCATCCTACACTTGATTTCAGCTCAGGTCATTGTCTCAGGGTCCTGAGATCGAGCCTGTGCTGGGCTCTGCACTGGGTGTGGATCCTGCTTGGGATTCTCTCTCTCCCTCTGCCCCACCCTGCCCCCCTAAAATTAAATGAAATAAAATAAAAGCACCATACTATCTTAAACCAGAAGAAAGGAAAATGTATTTATTGAACAAAATTACTTTGGTGGTTCATTTTTTTTTTTTAATTCCTAGTAACTCAAAGTATTGTCTGTGTTCTTTTAGTTACCTCACAGCCATATGATAAAGAGGGGGGAATGTAAATGAAAGAAATGCAGTTTCATACTTTAGCAGATAATTTGAGGAAAATACGACTTGTCCCCCCGTGACCTTATAAAGTATTGAGGAGACTGCATGGGAATGAAGGGAGAAAGAAAGGAAAATTTATTGTTTTAAAAGTAATTATGTGCTTTGAGTGGCCTAAGGAGTCACTATTATTTGTATTGCAAGAGAGGAAGCCATCCTCTCTGATACCATGGAGATCTCATTGACTAGAGCTGTAGCCCCTAGTGCTTATAAGGATTTCCTTTCAGCCTAGACTTAATCCTTGTAAGCTCCTAGGTACAAGGATAAATGTTGATTTTCAAGGTAGCATTTTACTAATTTGAATTTGTTTGAAAAATGATTCAGTCATTTTCTTCCTTATTCTTAAATATTGCTGTGTACATCATGTTTCTAGGGAGGTGAGCACGTGAAACAATATGAAGAGGAGAAAATAGCCTTTTAAGGAAATTGGCCCACAGAAAGGATGGCCTTCTTGGACAATCCAACTATCATTCTAGCTCATATTCGACAGTCACATGTGACCAGTGATGACACAGGAATGTGTGAGATGGTTCTCATTGATCATGATGTTGACCTAGAGAAGATTCATCCTCCTTCAATGCCTGGAGACAGTGGGTCAGAAATTCAGGGAAGCAATGGCGAGACTCAAGGCTATGTATATGCCCAGTCAGTCGATATTACCTCAAGTTGGGACTTTGGTATTAGAAGACGCTCAAATACAGGTAAACATTGCCTTTTAGTCATGTCTTCTGAACTGTAAATCAGTCAATAATCTTACAGAATAATGCATAATGTTGGAATAGGTTTAATGGGGAAAGTTTCTGTGTATTAACAGGAACGTGAATGTATTACAGTAAGAGCGAGTCTAAACAACATCTCCCTCTCCATGACTGAATGGAGAGCGCCTCTGGAATGATGCTATCAGAAGGAGGTAGAAGACGAATAGATGAAACAGGTGGCTATGAGAGGCATGTTGGATGTTCTGTTTCTAAAAAGTCCTCATGTAGAAAGGGAAGTAGACTTATTTTGAGTATCTTCACAGAGCAACATTAGTCCCAGTGGGTAGACTACCTGGGTGGCAGGTTTCAGGTTGACATAATAAAGAACCTTTAATACAGAGAGCTGACCAGCCAAGGAGTGCCGCTGCTGGAGCCATTTCTTGGCCCTGGAGGGCTTATGGGGGGCTAGGAGGGATTGGAGGTAAATAGCTGAATATTTGTTAGGGCTGCTTTTAATAGAAATTCCTACATTGGGTGTGAGACTAGAAAAGATGCCCCTGTTTTTTTATATATTATCTTTATTTTCTTAAGTTGATCTCTACCCTTTGATCTTTGTGGCTTGAAAAAGCTAAACTTTGGTACGTACATATTCAGTCATTAGCTTTTGAAAGCTTATCATTGCCCATTTTCCAGCTTACGTGTTTTGGAAACCTTTCAAGGGGAATGGGATGAACCAAGGCCTTTACTTAGATAAATTATTTAGAATATGTAATGTAGTTCTAATATGACAGGGTGTGCTAGGAGGTGTTTTTTTTTTTTTTAGGTAATCAGAAAATATCTCTACTAATGTAGTAGCAGTAACCTGCTAACTCCCAGGAAAAGTAACGATAGGAGATGTGGTAGAACATTGAAAATATTTGCATGTTTATTTTTGTGGTCCAAAGGTAAAATGCACATAAAGGAGTACTGCAGGATACAATATATAGTGCAAGGCATGTTAAGGTTTTGGTTCAGAATTCAGCATTCTGAGACATCTCCAAAGAATAATTTGCTCTTATGATGAAAATAATTAATAGCATTTCCCAGTATCTCAAGGAACTTTTATCAAAATAGGATTTGAGTGAAGGTTTGAATGTAATTTAGAACCACTGGTTCTCACTTCTCTAGTTGAAACTGACTTCCTTGCAGTTATTGAGATGATATCTTATATGACAGGTTGAATGGATTTCAGTAGGAGAATGCTGCTAAATTGAGAGCTTTATGATTATGTTACTTTGGCTGTACTCTTCACATTTATTAATTGCAATTGAATGTATTTTCCTTCAATGGAGTTTGGTTAGATACAGTGACATTGTCAGAATGCTTTTGCCGGCACAGTTTACATTTATGGCAGGATCAGTTTCAGTGTTTCCCTACCACAGTGCTAAGGCAAGCATGTATGATTTCCTACCTTGCAAGAGGTTGAAAGAGAAATTTACTTATTTATTTTTTGTTAGCATTGTGCCAGGAAAGGAAGTTGAAGATTAGCCAGAGGAAACTAATCTCAAGAAATGGCATCAATTAGGACTTTCTTTTCCATTGTGGTTTCCATATGCAGTAGTTGTTAATGTATGCTGAACAGTATTTCTTTAAAAGATCAGTTCATTGATTTTTGAAGGTTGATCAGCCAGTGGTAATATAATCTCACAAATGCATGATTTTAGGTGATGCTTTTGTTATTGTTGTTGGAATTTCTTAAGATAGCACTTAGATGCTAATAATTACAGTTGTGGGGTGTCCTAGCGACCAAAGAATTTACTTTTTAATCCTTGCAGCATATCTTAAAATTTTGTATAAGAAAAATTATTCTTTTTAAGATTTGACTAATGTTACAAAGATACAAATCATTTATTTTACTACCTATAAACTGTTTCAGCCCACTGAAGAAAAGCTATGCTAATTTATATAGCTTTGACATTTTATAATTTTCATGATTTTTAGATAAAGGATTTTATATTTAAAACTTTAATAGTCTAGTCTGAGTTCATTTATCTTTAATTTTTGAAACGGGTAGAGTAATTCATAACCGTAATTTTATTCCTGTAATGTAATATTCACTTCAGTTCATTTGTGCATTAAAATTCCTTTAAGACCGTTATTAATGATTTATATAATGAAATGTCATATTAATCACAGAAGTTTTCACATTTTATTATTCTCTTCCATGTTAATACTATCTTTATGATCTCTATTAATGTTTTATATCCTCTAATTTCAATTATAAATCAAGAATATTTTCATGTTTTTGTTGGTATTTGCTTTTCAGGGGTGCCACCTTTAAAATTTTATGACTTTTTCCCTACATATGCAATATAAAACATCTTTATTCATATAAAGGTAGTTAATTATGTCTTTGTTTATAGTAAACTTTCATTGACAAACTTATAGTTATAATATTTCTTTTCAAGCTCAAAGATTAGAACGACTCCGAAAAGAGAGACAAAACCAGATCAAATGCAAAAATATTCAGTGGAAAGAAAGAAATTCTAAGCAATCAGGTAAATGGAAATAATTTTAATTGTTAATTTGAGATTTACATATTTAGTTTATATTATTAAATAAGAGCTTTTATTATTTAATTCATCTTTTTAAATCCTCTGAGCAGATACCTCTTGTGTTTTGAGCTTTGAATGCTTTCACTTGGGTGCCCTGGGCCCTCTGAAGCTGTGTGTTCTTTAGGTCTTATGTTTTTGGTTACTCTTCATTCTGGGTCACAGGAATTGGTGTGTGCAGAGCACACTTTTTACAAACTCTCATGCCAGTACCTTGTTCTTAGGGTTAAGGAATACCTATGGTTTGGATGGGCCTCTGGGTTATAGATTCCTCCTGGCAGTTCCAACCTAGACTTTCCCTTGCCTATTAGTGGCCGCATTAACAATCTATTTTGCATATACGCTAATTCTTTTCCTTTAGCTTAACAAGCGTTATGTTGCTGGTATTATTAGCATTTGTAGTTTGTGTTCATATGGTATGTGTAGTAAAAAGCTGACCATATTACATATTTTCAAATCTTCAATCTCAGCAGGAAGAGAAAACTTTAAAAAATATCAAAATAAAATGCTATTGAAGTATTTTCTAATGTTTATCTCATGTGTCCTAGATTTTCTCTTTTTTCCTCCTTTCAAAGAAATGTCTTCACTCTGTCCTCTATGTCTTCCAGCACCTACTACCACCCTGGCACATAATAGATGTCCAATTAATTTTTGTTGACTGACTCCATTGCTACATAATACTTATAAAACTAACAATATTAATGATTATTATATTAACATCAGCACCTATCTAGTGCTGTTCTAAGCACTTTATACACATTACCTCCAATGCAGTGATCTTATAAGGTATAGCTATTGCTGTTGTTAACAGATGAGACAGAGACTCGGAGAGCTTTAACTTGCTAAAGTGATAAGCCCAGAAAGTGATAGTGCAGGAGAGCCATATTTTGTATCTAGCTCTGTCTGCAAGTAAAGGCCAATCTCTCTCTGCTAAAGAAACTATATAAAATGGTTATTGCTTTCTCCTGCTGTGGTTGTAAACCCAGGTGTGCTCAGTGGGTATGATTTTCTTAATGATTGCTTCTAAATGACAACTGTGTAGAACCAGAAACCTCATTCACTTCTTACATCTTATTTCTAGGTCTTCCTATAGTTCTCCTTGAATATCTATTTAGTTTTGCTCTTGATACTTTAAAAATCTCTCTAGGCTGGCCTTTTCTGTTGATCTAGTTAATACTTCTCTTTTGTATTTATCACAAACTGAAAATCTTTATATTGTTTATCTTGTCCACTTTCTTCAAATTTTTCATGTATCTAATGCCTTTTCTATTAATCTTTTCTTAATGAATATAGAGCCGTTTATCTAACCTCATCTCTCCAGTTACCCTTTGTTTTGCCTTCTTCACTTCCTTATCTTTTTTTCTTTAAAGATTTTATTTATTTGAGAGAGAGAATGATAGAGAGAAAGCATGAGAGGGGGGAGAGTCAGAGGGAGAAGCAGACTCCCTGACGAGCAGGGAGCCCGATGCGGGACTCGATCCCTGGACTCGATCCAGGGACTCCAGGATCATGACCTGAGCCGAAGGCAGTTGCTTAACCAACTGAGCCACCCAGGCGCCCTTCACTTCCTTATCTTAAAACAATTACAAATAAATAGGATGAATAGAGCACCTCACATGTAACTGCATTAATCCCCTTTACAATGTGAGTTCTTCAACTTAAATTTTGATACATTTCCCACTTACTCCTTAAAGTCTAATCCACTTTAACTTCTAGTGTTTCACAGAATGTGCTAGAGAAATAAATAGCCTCCTTTTTGCTTTCATTTGGAGCCATACTGTTCATTATTTGTCTATACTTCTCTCTCCCTCAGTTTCCACCCCTCTTATTTCCGTCTCTCACAGATTTCAGTAATTGATCCTGTGATCCTACTGCTGGAAAAGCTCCTTCTTAATATACTTGTCCACTCTTCGAGATGTTGACTTTGAGCCAGGCCAGTGAACCTCATCAATGCACAGAGGAATCGTTTTGAATTCTCTGTTCAGCTGGGTTCCATCATTACCACAGGTTGGCACTCTGGGTGTCCTGAAATGTGTTAGAAAAGTGGAGTCAGCAGTCCAGTAAACATCTACCTGGCAAACTGAGCAGCCACTCTGCTTACATCTCTTAAGCACATACTCTCTTTTGGCAAGAAATGCCACAATCAGATCCTTTTGATCTTCATTGGGAATTTTGGTTAGGTTATCATTTATTCATTCTCTCATTCTTTTTCTGCTGTTTACATTTTGCTAAAAATCCTTTCATCTGCTTTTCTTATTTTTTATTTTATTCCCTACTAGAAAAGTCATTATTATGAATGTGATGACCTCCCCTGGAATGTTTTTCTACATCCCATCCATCTTTTAAGATACAACAGAAATGCAGTCTTTTCATAGAAAAGTTGGAAGGGATCTGAGAAGCTGTCTGGTCCATATCCTGAAGTTCTCTATGAACTTACTGAGCCTTATGCCCTGAGATCACATGACAAAGAGAATACCTTAGAGTAAGATCCTTGTAGTATTTTTGTAGCTAGAGCTGCATGGGTAAATGTGAAGGTGGTCATTGGAAGACAGCTTGTCAGGAACAATGTCAAATCAAGCCCTGGTGCGTACACACATACACACATACACACGCATATAAATAAAATCTTAGAATGTATTTTAAGTTTATTTTTTATTTATTTATTTTTAAGTAATCTCTACATCCAACATGGGGCTCGAACTCATGACCCCAAGATCAAGAGTTGCATGCTCTTCTGACAAGCCAGCCCTGTGCCCCAAGCCTCGGTATTTTTAATTTTATTGTTTTGAAATGGTGTTGGTATATTTTTTACAAAATTTATTACTACTCTTATTCACTGAGTCATTCAACAAGCGTTTCTTCCATACCTTCTGTGTGCATAGTAATTCTATGCTAGGTGCTTGGGGAATACGTGATCCCTGCCCTCAAGAAGTTTGAAGTCTAGTGAGAAGGAAAAGCTATTTACACATGAAGTTAAATAGTAACTCACAAACAATGTAGTGTGTATATCAGTTATTTATGAATATTCCTGAAGTTTTCTTTATGTAACTTCTAGTATTGGTTAAAACAGCAGTTCCCAGATACAGTGACTGTGTAAAAATCAGAAATGCATCCAAAAGTGCATGTTATAATGGCTTCCATATAAATCTGTAGCCCTACCTGTGGAATTCCTAAATCAAAAGATAGAGATCAGGGTCCGTAAATCTATATTTTTCAGAAGCTCCCTGGGTGATTCTTATGACTAACCAGTGCTGGGGATCACGGGCATATAGGTATGCCAGCCCCTAAGTTTACTTCCTCTTCATGCAAATCCAGCAACTTAGCTGTTAATATTTCTATATTATATGTGAGAAAACTGGAACCCAGAGGCTAAGTAACTTTTTCAAGTTACTTACTTAAACAAATAGTAAGTGGCAAAGCCAGAATTCTTCTCCTGGCCAGTCCTACCCCAAAGACTGTAGTCTTTCTACTCTCTCCCATTCTCCCATACTGTTGGCAGAGAGGAGCTGCTTCTGGAGCTTTGGGTATTGAGGAGGCTTTGTGTTCCCTTGTTCCTTTCCTCCTTTGTGTCAGCGATGGCCAGGGTTCAGGAAGGTTGCCAAGACCTCTATATTAAAAGAAAATTTCTTTACAGGAAATCTGAAAGAAAATATAAAAATGAAGATAAGCTACCAATATTCTCACTTTCAGAGGGACTGCTGTTGTTAACATTTTGATGTATTTTTCTAGATTCTATTTATATAGGTATATATTTTTAAATATTCTAAACATACCTCTTATGATGTTTTTTGTATGTACAAATAGTACATAAATGCAGTGTTTTGTCTTGTCTCCATATTGTTCCTGCACTTTTACATCTTATTAAGATTATTTCCAGATGTTTTGTATTTTGTGCTATCCTTGTAATTAGCATCTTCTTCCGCATAACTTTCTTACTGCTCTTGTGAGGAAATCTATTGTCTTTATATATCTGTTTTGTATCCAGTCACTTACTGAATCCTTATTAGTTCTAATATGCATTCCCATCTTCCTAATGCTATCGTATGTGCTTTCTCATAAGCCTGATGATAATTAAATTTCTAGGCTATTGTTCTTTCAGTTCTCTGTTTGTTGGGGATTTCCAACTGTTTATATTGGTTAGAACTTTTCAGCTGCAAATGACGTAGAGCAAGTGAAGTTGAAGAGCAGCTTGAAGTTGAGCAACTCAGGAGGTTCAGCTGTGCCTTATGAATGGCTTGGAACCAGGAGAAAAGGCTCTCATTACCAGCCCCCGTCTCATTTCTGCTTCTTTGTGCCCATTTGCTCTCTCCTTCCTCCCTCTCTTCTGCCTCCCTATCCCCGCAGCTATTTTTTCTACTTCTCTTCCATAGTTAATCATTTAACAAGGTTTTATTTAGCTCCGAAAATATGCAAGGACAGCTAGGCCCTTGTAGGCCTAGCATATACAGCAGTGAACAAGACAAAAGTCCCTACCCTCATGGATCTTGTGGGGGAGATAGAGAGCAAACAAACCCAGTGTTGTCACAATGGGATAAGTGGCAAAGCAAAAAATATATTCAGGTAAGGGGGATAAGGAATGCGAGGTAGGGAATTTTGCTATTTTTTATATGGTGATCAGGGAAGGCCTTCATTGGGAAGGTGATGCTTGAGCAGAGTTCTGAAGGAATGAGCCAGGGAGATACTGGAAAATGGGTGTCCTAAGATGAAGGAGAGCGAAGGTTCTGTGATGCAAGTGTGCCTGATGTATCCAAAGAATAGCAAGGAAGGATGTTTATTGACTAGAGTAGAAAAAGAGAAGAGTGGGCTCGGAGAGGTGGTGAGAGAGCTGATCATGGAGGATCTTGTAAGGAACTTAATTTTTACTGGGTAAGGTGATTTGATCGGAGTAGGGATATGATTGATAAGTTGCTTACTCCCCCTGCAGGTTAAATTTAAATGTTTTTTTTTTTTTTTAAAGATTTTATTTATTCATTTGAGACAGAGAGAGAGAGCATGAGCAGGGAGAGAGGCAGAGGGAGAAGCAGGCTCCCCGTTGAGCCAGGAGCCCGGTATGGGGCTCAATCCCAGGACCCTGGGATCATGACCTGAGCCGAAGGCAGATGCTCAACCATCTGAGCCACCCAGGCGCCCCCCCCCCCAGGTTAAATTTAAACAACTTCTTATTATGGAAAATTTCAAACATATACAAAAATAAAGAATGATATAATGAACTCCTGTATACTCATCACCCAGCTTCAGCAATTATCAACATATGGCCAGCCTTGTGTCTTTTCTCCATTTACCTCCCCTCCCCTCCCCGATTTTTTTTTTAAGATTTTGTTTATTTATTTAGTGAGCACTCAAGCTGGGTGGAGGGGCAGAGGAAGAGGGAGAGAGACAATCTCAAGCCAACTCCACGCTGAGCTCGGAGTCCGACTGGGGGCTCTGTCCCATGACTCCAAGATCACAACCTGAGCTGAAATCAAGAGTCTGATGCTTAACCGACTGAGCCACTCAGGCATGCCCCCGCCCCCCACCAGATTAATTTTAAGCAAATCCCAGCTGTAGTATAATTTCATACCTAAATATTTGTGTATTTTTTAATGCATAAGAAAACTGCAATAGTACTACTCTCCAGAAACTTAGCAGGAATTCTTTGATATTAACAAACATTTCCCTGATTTTCTCAAACGTTTCTTTCTTTTTCTTTTGCCAGTTCGTTCAGGTCTAGATCTAAGGTCCACACATTTGGTTGACGTGTTCCATTTCCTTTTTAATCTATAGATTCTCCTTTACTTTTTTTCCTTGTAATTTATTTAAGGAACTGGGTCATTTGTCTTATTGAATTTCCTACATTCTAGATTTTGCTAATTGTATCTCTGTGGTCTCATTTAATATGTTCCTCTGCCCTCTTTATTTCCTGTAAACAGGGAATTGGATCTAAAACTTGCTAAGATTGAAGTTTGATTTTATGATAAGAATATTTTGTATGTGCTGATCTGTACTTCATATTGCATCATATCAGGAAATATGGAATGACTTCTTGTCTTTTTTATGATGTTCAGATTGATGGTAGAATTAGGTGTTGTTCACCCATTATTAAGTTACTCCCATCAGCTTTTCTTCTAATGGTTTTAGTGGTCATTGATAGGCTTTACCTAGATGAATTATTTCATTAGGAGTTGCAAAATAGTGATTCTAATTTTATTGGTCTTCATATAAAGAACAACTTTTCCTAATCTATTATTTGGTTATTCTCAGATATAGTCCCTACAAGAAAGACAGGATAAATGCTTGATTCTTACATATTACCTTCTCCAGATCTGGCCAGAATTAGCCATTTGTTTAGAGAGTCTTGATTCTTTTTTAGTGGTAAATGGCATTGGAAGACCAAAACTTGAACTCTAGAGGTGCTCACTGGATTGGTTTTGTTCCTTGTAGGCCTTTCAGTGGATAGAGCTCAGGAAAAGATAAATTTAAGAGGAAATACATTAGGAGTTAATGCTGAAAATTCCTATTTGAATTTAGGATTATAGAGTGTTTACTTTGATTTTATGTTTATGTATCTTTTCTCTTATGCCGAAAATCTTGGTTCCAGAATAGAAATATCACCATCATTACTAACACTGTGATTACTTAAAACAGTTTAAGATTTTTTTTTTTTTTTTTTGCCCTTTTGATATGTTCCATTAGGGAATGTACAGTCAAATTGCTTTGTGATAAAGTTACTTAAAATAATTTCTCTCTTTGTAGTTAAATGCCAACTCAATATTACACTTAGGTTTGTTCATTTCATTTTGCTTTTATTTTTAGAGATTGCACTTCTGATTTTCTTTAATAACTATATAAAACATTTATGTGATTCCAAAGTTGAATACATAAAACAAGGTAAAATCAGAGAAATCTAGTTTCAATTCCTGTCTCTTCTACTCTTCTTATAGTCTTTTTATTTTATTATATATATATGTGTGTGTATATATATAAATATATTTTTTTTTTTGAGAGAGAGAGAGAAAGAAGGGGTGGGGGGCATTACTCTAATAATGTACAGAGTGTTATTTCCCCATAGCCATAAACTTAGATTTTTGCCAATCTCATAGATATGTAATGGTATCTCAGCATAGTTTTAATTTGCATATCCCTTATTATAAATGTGGTTGAGCATCTTTCCATTTGTTAAGAGCCATTTGAATATCTTTTTCTGTGGACATTTCATATTTCTTTTCCATTTTTCCATAGAGTTGTTGTTCAGTGTCTTCTCTACTTTCAGAATCTTTATATAGTAGGAATATTAACCTTTCTTCTTTCCTAGTTTATCATTTTTCTTTTTTTACATGGCTAATTTTTTCCTACACAAAAATGTTTTAATTTTATGTGGTCAAATTGATCAGTTTTCTTCTTATTGTGATGTTTATAACCTAACATTTTATTTATTTATTTTTTAAAGTATTTATTTATTTGACAGAGACACAGCAAGAGAGGGGACACAGCAGGGGGAGTGGGAGAGGGAGAAGCAGGCCTCCCGCCGAGCAGGGAGCCTGATGCAGGGCTCGATCCCAGGACCCCGGGATCATGACCTGAGCCGAAGGCAGTCGCTTAATGACTGAGCCATGCAGGCGCCCTATAATCTAACATTTTAAAAGACTCCTGTTGGCTGCTATGTTGGGAGGAGACTGGCAGGAGTAGGCCAAGGGGGCAAGGGCCAAAACAAGAAGATCAGTTTGAAGGTGGTGGTAATAATCCAGCGTTGGTAGCTGTGAAAGTGGTTCTGGTTCTATTCTGAAATTTTTATTGATGGACAGGATGTTGGATGTGAGAGAAAGAGAAGAGGGGAGATGACTCCTAAGTTTTTGGCCTAACATGATTCAGTTGCCATTAATTAAGAAGGAGAGGCCTGTGGGAGGGGCAGATTTGGGGGAAGATAGAGTTTGGTTATGGACATGTAAACTTTGAGATACCTATTGGACATCCAAGTGGAGGCATCAAATAGAAAGTTGAATGTGTGAGTCTGTAATTTCAGGGAGTGTTTAGGTCTACGAATAATTATTTGGGAGCTATCAGCATGTAGAGGATATTTATTTAGGTTTTCCCTTTTTATTTATTTTTATTGAGGTATGCTTTCTATATTCTGAAATGTACAGATATTAAGTTCAATGACTTGTGACAAACATATACACCTCTGTAATCCCAGTCAAGTATAGAGCATTTGTGTACCCCAGAAAGTTCCCTTGTGCCTCTTTCTAGTCAGGCTACTGCCCAGAGGCAGCTGTTGTTCTGATTTATATTACCACAACTTAGTTTCTCCTCAAGTTGATAATATTTAGGACAGAAGGCTGGATGAAATCACCAAGGGTGTGGATGTAGATAGAGAAAAGAAAAGGTCCAAATACTATGACTTGGGGAATGCCAAAGATTTGAGGGGAAAATGAGGAACTGGCAAGGAAACTAAGAAAGAGTAACCTGAAAGATAGCATGAACACCAGATGGAATGGAGTCCTGGAAACCAAGTGAAAAAGCTATTTCAAAAAGGAGTGAGGGCGCCTAGGTGGCTCAGTCCTTAAGCGTCTGCCTTTGGCTCAGGTCATGATCCCAGGGTCCTGGGATCAAGTCCTGCATCAGGCTCCCCGCTCAGCGGGGAGTCGGCTTCTCCCTCTCCCTCTGCCTGCCGCTCTGCCTACTTGTGCTCTCTATCTCTGTCAAATAAGTAAAATCTTAAAAAAAAAAAAAAAGGAGTGAGTTGATGAAGTTTCAAATGCTGTCACAAGCTCTTGAAAGATGAGGATTCAAAATTTACCAATAGATTTAGCAACAAGAGGATCATTGGTGACCTCAAAAACTGCTTTCGTGGAGTGGTGGGGCCTGAGGGCCTGACTGGAGTGGGTTTGAGGGAATGGGAAGAGAGGAACTGGACAGCAAGAACATAGACAGTCATTTTGAGGAGCAGAAAAATGGTGTATTTACTAGAAGGGAGTATAAGATCGAAAGAGGGTTTTTATTTATTTAGAAAAATTTATTTATTTGAGAGAGAGTGCCTACACGCAAGCAGGGAAGGGGCAAAGGGAGAGGGAGAGAATCCTCAAACAGATCCCCGCCAGCACAGAGCCCAACATGGGGCTCGATCCCAGGACCCTGAGATCATGACCTGAGCCCAAACTGAGTCAGATGCTCAACTGACTGAGCCACCCAGGCGCCCCCCTCCCGTTTTTTTGTTTTTGTTTTTTTTTTAAATGAGCCGTATTTGTGTGCTCTTGCAACTAATCCAGTAAGAGGGAAAGCTGAAAATGGGAGAGAATTGCTTGAGTGATGCCCTTGAGTCAGCAAGAAGTCAGCCCCTGGGGGCGCCTGGGTGGCTCAGTCGTTAAGCGTCTGCCTTCTGCTCAGGTCATGATCCCAGCGTCCTGGGATTGAGCCCCACATTGGGCTCCCCGCTCAGCGGGAAGCCAGCTTCTCCCTCTCCCACTTCCCCTGCTTGTGTTACTGTTCTCTCTATCTCTCTCTCTGTCAAATAAATAAATAAAATCTTAAAAAAAAAAAAAGTCAGCCCCTGAATGCACAAAGGAGGTGCTGGTCTGAGGTAGGGGCCTAGGCAGTTCATCCATGGTAGTAGGAAGGAAGGCAGGTAGAGGTGTAGGTGAGAACATGCAAAAGTCTCCTTTGGTTCTTTCTACTTTTCTGTGACACAGGAGGAAGGAAGAAAGGGAGGGAGGAGAAGGGAGGGAAATGGAGGGGAGGGGACAGAGGAAAGAAATGTCAGAGGTTGAGGAAAGAGGTCTAAGTTTGAATTAGTATGAGAATGGAATTGTTAATATATCATCACTTCGGGGGCGGAGCAAGATGGCGGAGGAGTAGGAGACCTGGATTTCGTCTCCTCTCAGGAATTCAGCTGGATAGGGATCAAACCATTCTGAACACCTACAAACTCAACAGGAGATCGAAGAAAAGAAGAGCAACAACTCTCTCATCAGAAAAGCGACCACTTTCTGGAAGGTAGGACGTGCGGAGAAGTGAATCCGAGGCGATCTTCGGGAGGATAGACGGCGGGGGAGGGGCCTCCGTCGGCCGCTTCTGGCAAGTGATAGAGCCGCGGGGCACAAAATCGGAACTTTTAAAAGTCTGCTCTGCTGAGGGACGTCACTCCGGTGGCTAAGCTGGGGGTGGAACCCTCGCGGGACAGTGTGGTCTCAGGACCCTCGGGGTCACAGAAAGACCGGGGGTGCCTGAGTACGGCAGAGCTCCCAGGTATCGGGGCGGGGAAGCTGGCTGCAGAGACGGAGCCCAGGCGCGGGCTCTCAGCTCGGGGTTGACATAAACCGTGATCCGCGGCCCAGTCGGGCCCCTGCTCCTCCAGCAGGGACCCAACAAGCGGCAGATCCGGGGAGACTCACCTTCCTCCCCCGGGAGGAGCCGCTCGGGAGTGCACCGCAGGGATCTGCTGGGTTTGGAGACTCCACCCGGGGTCGGGGGCCAGAGACAGAAAGGCGCGGTCACAGGCCAGGTGAGCAAGGAGTGCGGCTGGAGACCGGGGAGCTGGGAGTGACTGACGGCTTTTCTCTGGGGGCTCACTGAGGAGCAGGGCCCCGAGTTCTCGGCTCCTCCGAGGCAGAGATTGGGAGGCCGCCATTTTCACTCTCGGCCTCCAAAGCTGTACGGAAAGCTCGCAGGGAACAAAAGCTCCGGAGAACAAACCCAAGCAGATTACTTAGCCAGGAGGGGGCAAGGGCGGGGCAATTCCGCCTGCGGCAGAGACATTTGGAAACCACGGCAACAGGCCCCTCCCCCGAAGATCAGCAACAACAGCCAGCCAAGACCAAGTTTACCGATCAATGAGAACGGCAGAACTCCAGCGCTAGGGGAATACTACACATAGAATTCATGGCTTTTTTACCATGATTCTTTAGTCTTTCAAAGTTTTTTTTTTTTTAACTGTCTTTTTTCTTTTTTTTTTAATTTTTCTTTTTCCCTTTTTCAACCAACATCTTATCAATCCCTTTTTTAAAAAACATTTTTATTTTTCATTTTTAGAGTCATATTCTATCCCTTCATAGTAGTTACCTGTATTTTTGGCATATATTATATATGTTGTTCTCTCCTTAAAATTTTGAGATAGTTTCTTCTAACAGATCAAAATGTACCCTAAATCTCTAGTATATGGTTTTTTCTACTCCCCTGCCTGATCACATTCTCTCCCTTTTTTTTCCTCTTCTTTCTTTTTTCAAACAACTTCTTATCAATTGCTTTTATAAAATTTTTTATAATTTCCATCTTTACACTCATATTCCATCCCTTCATCATATCAACCCTTATTTTTGTACATATATAAGTTTTTCTTTCTTTAAAATTTTGGGAGGCACTTTCTTCTAACAGACCAAAATATACCCCAAATCTAGTGTGTGGCACTGATCTATATACCAGCCTGATCATATTTGATCACATTCTGGTTTTTTTTGTTGTTGTTGTTTTGTTTTGTTTGTTTTTGTTTGTTTTTATCTTTATCTTTTTCTTTTTTCTCTCTTTCCCTTTCTTTTCCCACTGCTTCAAGTCTTTTCTGATTTGTTTAGAGTATATTTTCTGGGGACCTTGTTACTCTGCTAGCATTTGTTCTCTCATTAATCTATTCTCCTCTGCACAAAATGACAAGACGGAAAAAATCACCTCAACAAAAAGAACAAGAGGTAGTACCGACTGCCAGGGACCTACTCAATACGGACATTAGTATGATGTCAGATCTAGAGTTCAGAATCATCACTTTAAAGATACTAGCTGGGCTTGAGAAAAGCATGGAAGTTATTAGAGAAACCCCTTCTGGAGAAATAAAAGAACTAAAATCTAACCAAGTTGAAATCAAAAAGGCTATTAATGAGGTGCAATCAAATATGGGGGCACTAACTGCTAGGATAAATAAGGCAGAAGAGGGAATCAGTGATATAGAAGACCAAATGATGGAAAATAAAGAAGCTGAGAAAAAGAGAGATAAACAACTGGATCACAAGGGCAGAATTCGAGAGATAAGCGATACCATAAGACAAAACAACATTAGAATAATTGGGATCCCAGAAGAAGAAGAAAGAAAGAGAGGGGCAGAAGGTATAATGGAGCAAATCATAGCAGAGAACTTCCCTAATTTGGGGAAGGAAACAGGCATCAAAATCCAGGAAGCACAGAGAACCCCTCTCAAAATCAATAAAAATAGGTCAACACCCCGACATCTAATAGTAAAACTTACGAGTCTCATAGACAAAGAGAAAATCCTGAAAGCAGATCGGGAGAAGAGATATGTAACCTACAATGGTAGAAATATTAGATTGGCAACAGACCTATCCACAGAGACGTGGCAGGCCAGAAAGGACTGGCAGGATATATTCAGAGCACTAAATGAGAAAAATATGCAGCCAAGCATACTCTATCCAGCTAGGCTGTCATTGAAAATTGAAGGAGAGATAAAAAGCTTCCAGGACAAACAAAAACTAAAGGAATTTGCAAACACAAAACCAGCCCTACAAGAAATCTTGAAAGGGGTCCTCTAAGCAAAGAGAGACCCTAAAAGCAACATAGACCAGCAAGGAACACAGACAATATACAGTAACAATCACCTTACAGGCAATACAATGGCACTAAATTCCTCTCTTTCAATAGTTACCCTGAATGTAAATGGGCTAAATGCCCCAATCAAAAGACACAGGCTATCAGACTGGATTAAAAAACAAGACCCATGGATATGCTGTCTGCAAGAGACTCATTTTAGACCCAAAGACACCCCCAGATTGAAAGTGAGGGGGTGGAAAACCATTTACCATGCTAATGGACACCAAAAGAAAGCTGGGGTGGCAATCCTTCTATCAGACAAATTAGATTTTAAACCAAAGACTGTAATAAGAGATGAGGAAGGCACTATATCCTACTTAAAGGGTCTATCCAACAAGAAGATCTAACAATTGTAAATATCTATGCCCCTAACATGGGAGCAGCCAGTTATATAAGGCAATTAATAACAAAAGCAAAGAAACACATCGACAACAATACAATAATAGTGGGGGACTTTAACACCCCCCTCACTGAAATGGACAGATCGTCTAAGCAAAAGATCAACAAGGAAATAAAGACTTTAAATGACACACTGGACCAAATAGACTTCACAGACATATTCAGAACTGCATCCCAAAGCAATGGAATACACATTCTTCTCTAGTGCTCATGGAACATTCTCCAGAATAGATCACATCCTAGGTCATAAATCAGGTCTCAACCGGTACCAAAAGATTGGGATCATTCCCTGCCTATTTTCAGACCACAATGCTTTGAAATTAGAACTCAATCACAAGAGGAAAGTCAGAAAGAACTCAAATACACAGAGGCTAAAGAGCATCCTACTGAAGAATGAATGGGTCAACCAGGAAATTAAAGAAGAATTAAAAGAATTCATGGAAACCAATGAAAATGAAAACACAACTATTCAAAATCTTTGGGATGCAGCAAAGGCAGTCCTAAGAGGAAAGTATATAGCAATACAAGCCTTTCTCAAGAAACAAGAAAGGTCTCAAGTACACAACCTAACCCTACACCTAAAGGAGCTGGAGAAAGAACAGCAAATAAAACCTAAACCCAGCAGGAGAAGAGAAATAATAAAGATCAGAGCAGAAATCAATGAAATAGAAACCAAAAGAACAGTAGAACAGATCAACGAAACTAGGAGCTGGTTCTTTGAAAGAATTAACAAGATTGATAAACCCCTGGCCAGACTTATCAAAAAGAAAAGAGAAATGACCCAAATTAACAAAATCATGAATGAAAGAGGAGAGATCACAACCAACACCCAAGAAATACAAACAATTATAAGAACATATTATGAGCAACTCTATGCCAGCAAATTAGATAACCTGGAAGAAATGGATGCATTCCTAGAGATGTATCAACTACCAAAACTGAACCAGGAAGAAATAGAAAACCTGAACAGACCTATAACCACTAAGGAAATTGAAGCAGTCATCAAAAATCTCCCAAAAAACAAAAGCCCAGGGCCAGATGACTTCCCAGGGGAATTCTACCAAACATTTCAAGAAGAATTAATACCTATTCTTCTGAAACTGTTCCAAAAAATAGAAACGGAAGGAAAACTTCCAAACTCATTTTATGAGGTCAGCATTACCTTGATCTCAAAACCAGACAAAGACCCCATCAAAAAGGAGAATTACAGACCAATATCCCTGATGAAGATGGATGCAAAAATTCTCACCAAAATACTAGCCAATAGGATCCAACAGTACATTAAAAGGATTATTCACCACGACCAAGTGGGATTTATCCCTGGGCTGCAAGATTGGTTCAACATCCGCAAATCAATCAACGTGATACAATACATTAACAAAAGAAAGAACAAGAACCATATGATCCTCTCAATAGATGCAGAAAAAGCATTTGACAAAGTACAGCATCCTTTCTTGATCAAAACTCTTCAGCGTATAGGCATAAAGGGTACATACCTCAATATCATAAAAGCCATCTATGAAAAACCTACAGCAAATATCAATCTCAATGGGGAAAAACTGAGAGCTTTCCCCCTAAGGTCAGGAACACGGCAGGGATGTCCACTATCACCGCTGCTATTCAACGTAGTATTGGAAGTCCTAGCCACAGCAATCAGACAACAAAAAGAAATAAAAGGCATCCAAATCCGCAAAGAAGAAGTCAAACTCCCACTCTTTGCAGATGATAAGATACTTTATGTGGAAAACCCCAAAGACTCCACCCCAAAACTGCTAGAACTCATACAGCAATTCAGTAAAGTGGCAGGATATAAAATCAATGCACAGAAGTCAGTGGCTTTCCTATACACCAACAAGACAGAAGAAAGAGAAATTAAGGAGTCGATCCCATTTACAATTGCACCCAAAACCGTAAGATAGCTAGGAATAAATCTAACCAAAGAGGCAAAGGATCTGTACTCAGAAAACTATAAAATACTCATGAAAGAAATTGAGGAAGACACAAAGAAATGGAAAAACGTTCCATGCTCATGGATTGGAAGAACAAATATTGTGAAGATGTCAATGCTACCTAGAGAAATCTACACATTCAATGCAATCCCCATCAAAATACCATCCACTTTTTTCAAAGAAATGGAACAAATAATCCTAAAATTTGTATGGAACCAGAAAAGACCCCGCATAGCCAGAGGAATGTTGAAAAAGAAAAGCAAAGCTGGCGGCATCACAATTCCGGACTTCCAGCTCTATTACAAAGCTGTCATCATCAAGACAGTATGGTACTGGCACAAAAACAGGCACATAGATCAATGGAACAGAATAGAGAGCCCAGAAATGGACCCTCCACTCTATGGTCAACTAATCTTCGACAAAGCAGGAAAGAATGTCCAATGGAAAAAAGACAGTCTCTTCAACAAATGGTGTTGGGAAAATTGGATAGCCACATGCAGAAGAATGAAACTGGACCATTTCCTTACACCACACACCAAAATAGACTCCAAATGGTTGAAAGACCTCAATGTGAGACAGGAGTCCATCAAAATCCTAAAGGAGAACACAGGCAGCAACCTCTTCGACCTCAGCCACAGCAACTTCTTCCTAGAAACATTGCCAAAGGCAAGGGAAGCAAGGGCAAAAATGAACTGTTGGGACTTCTTCAAGACAAAAAGCTTTTGCAAAGCAAAGGAAACAGTCAACAAAACCAAAAGACAACCGACAGAATGGGAGAAGATATTTGCAAATGACGTATCAGATAAAGGACTGGTATCCAAAATCTATAAAGAACTCCTCAAACTCAACACCCAAAGAACAAAGAATCCAATCAAGAAATGGGCAGAAGACATGAACAGACATTTTCCCAAAGAAGACATCCACATGGCCAACAGACACATGAAAAAGTGCTCAATATCGCTCGGCATCCGGGAAATCCAAATCAAAACCTCAATGAGATACCACCTCACACCAGTCAGAATGGCTAAAATTAACAAGTCAGGAAACAACAGATGTTGGCGGGGATGCGGAGAAAGGGGAACCCTCCTACACTGTTGGTGGGAATGCAAGCTGGTGCAGCCACTCTGGAAAACAGTGTGGAGGTTCCTCAAAAAGTTGAAAATAGAGCTACCCTATGACCCAGCAATTGCACTACTGGGTATTTACCCCAAAGATACAAAAATAGGGATCCGAAAGGGTACATGCACCCCGATGTTTATAGCAGCAATGCCCACAATAGCCAAACTGTGGAAAGAGCCAAGATGTCCATCGACAGATGAATGGATAAAGAAGCTGTGGTATATATATACAATGGAATATTATGCAGCCATCAAAAGGAATGAGATCTTGCCTTTTGCAACAACGTGGATGGAACTGGAGGGTATTATACTGAGCGAAGTAAGTCAAACAGAGAAAGACATGTATCATATGACCTCACTGATATGAGGAATTCTTAATCTCAGGAAACCAACTGAGGGTTGCTGGAGTGGGGGGTGGCGTGGGAGGGATGGGGTGACTGGGTGATAGACACTGGGGAGGGTATGTGCTCTGGTAAGCGCTGTGAATTCTGCAAGACTGTTGAATCTCAGATCTGTACCTCTGAAACAAATAATGCAATATATGTTAAGAAAAAAAAAAAGAAGAAGAAGAAGGTAGCAGGAGGGGAAGACTGAAGGGGGAGAAATCGGAGGGGTAGACGAACCATGAGAGACGATGGACTCTGAAAAACAAACTGAGGGTTCTAGAGGGGAGGGGAGTGGGAGGATGGGTTAGCCTGATGATGGGTTTGGAGGAGGGCACATTCTGCATGGAGCACTGGGTGTTATGCGCAAACAATGAATCATGGAACACTACATCTAAAACTAATGATGTAATGTATGGGGATAATATAAGAATAAAAAAATTAAAAAAAAATATATATATATATCATCACTTCACCCCCAAGCTTACTGATAACAGTTGTGTAACTTTGATAAGTTACTTATGTTTGCTACACCTCAGTTTGTTCATGGAGTAGTAACCCATCTCTTAAGACCATTGTGAGGACAAGTTGAGGCAACACCTCGAATTGTTCCCGACCCATAGTAGGTATTTAATAAAGGGTTATTCCTTTCCAAAGTGTAGCAATAAAACTGTTAATAGATTATGTGCAGACTAATACTTGTAATCTAAAATACCATGTAATCTAAAACTTTTTCAAATGTGCATTTAACATCTGTTGAACTTATATATTCAGATTCTGGAATTGGATAGTCAGGTGCCACATTTTAAAAGCGAATTAGATCCTTTTCTCCTGGTTTGCCACTTACATTTATAGGGACTCATTGGATAAATTTGTCCCACTAGTTTGTTGAAAAGATGGTTTTAGTTACATTTTTTAAAAGTTCTAAGTCACTATTTCGGAGTTCTGTTTGATCTCTCTAAGTTCAGTTTGGCTGTGCTCAAAAATGGAATGGGGTTGGACCTATTCGTTACAGGTTGTAAGATCTAGGATTGATTGATTTTAAAATCTAAGTATGGAAATTTTCTAATATTTACAAAACTGAAAAGTGTAATAAATCTCCATGTACTTATCTAGCTACCACCTTAAATGATACTCAGATTAATATGGACACTTAAATGATCTTTGACAAGATATGGAACTAACTTGTCTTGATTCACTAATGAGTAAGAGTTAAAGATTCTGATTTAATAATAATTTAATTTGAATTCCTTCAATCATTATTTTATTCATTGATTCATGCAACAAAATTTATTGAGGGTCAGCTTTGTTCATTAGTGCCTTATGGCTAAGAGCCTTGCCTGATTGCAAATATCAGCTCTGCTACTTACTAGCTGTGTTGCCTAAGGCTAATCAGAGTATTCTAAGCTTCAGTTTCCACACTGGCAAAATTAAGATAATACTAGTATCTACCTCATAGGCTTGTTAGGAGGAGTAATTGAGATACATCGGCTTGCTCAGTAAATGTTAGCTGCTGTTATTATAAATATCATTTCTCCTTTTCCTCCTCATCTTTGTCTTCCAGAGTTTATGCTAGGTGTCCTTGGAGAGTATGAGAGGATTAAGACATAGACCTTCACCTTGAACTAAAATTCCAAAATCCCACAGTATTAGAGCCAGGGGAGATTTTTAAGATTCTCTAGTTCGGCAAACCCAGAGAGCTTTAGTGAATTGTCCAGTATCACAGCATCTCTTAGAGGCAGAGCCAGGCCAAAGCTCAGGTCCTTTAGCTGTGAATGCTCTTGTTACAGAATGGCTACTCTGTTGGTTTGACTCTGCCCCACTCCTTAAACCCCAGTCCTTCTAAACTGGCAGTCCTGACCTGACTGTTTTCCAGGACTCTCTGCCTTTTCAGTGTGCAAAATCAAAGTATATGTGAGGCTTTTTGCACATATCAGATCTGAATATGCCCTGGACACTCTCTCCGTAAGATTCCAAGGAAGACTTGCTAGGGAAGGTAGACAGGCGGTGTCTCTGTGTAATTACAAAGATGTTTTTATCTTCCTCTTGTATCACAGCCCAGGAGTTAAAGTCACTGTTTGAAAAAAAGTCCCTCAAAGAGAAACCTCCAAGTTCTGGAAGGCAGTCAATATTATCTGTACGACTAGAGCAGTGCCCTCTGCAGCTGAATAACCCGTTTAACGAGTATTCCAAGTTTGATGGCAAGGTAAGTAAAAATAAAACTTTGTCTTTTTAAATAAAACCTCAGTTGAGTGGAATTGTTTTTGTTAGTGTTGTTATTATTGGATTTAAGGTTTCAGAAACGACTCAAAGTAATTATAGAATGTCGTTCACACTTCTATGACCGAGGATGTAAAAAGGTCTGAATTTGGGCTTAATACTGTTTCCACAGCAGTATGTTTGGGGGATTAAAACAAAAACAGTCTTGAGATATTTGGACATGTATTTTTTTTCCCCTGTTTCATCTTCGAAGTATACTTGAGGATTTGGGTTGGTTGGGTTGTGGTTAATCAAGGCCTGATTGTGTTGGGAAAGCTTTGAAAGTGGTTCCGGGGAGGCAGTTTGCATTGTCTTGGTCTGATTCTTTATTGTAACTGTAGAAATTGTTGAGGTTAGAGCTTCATTTCAGAATTCTAGGCCGTTGTTTTTATGTCAGTATTTCATGGTAGGGAATCTTGTTTGACATTGTTATGCAGGATGACTTATTTTTTTGTTTGTTCTAGTAATTTGCAGTTTAAAAATTAAAACGTGTCTATTTTCCTTTTAGAAAAATGGCCACTATTCTAGTGGCCTGCCTTCCTGTGTCTCTGCGCGGAGCTGAGCTGGGCTTCTTTCAGGAGACAGTAGCAGTTGATTTTTATATTTATTGCCATTATATTTGCTGTCTGGCAGTGGCTTGGGGGTGCTCAGTGATAGCTTGTTGCCTGGAGGGGTTGTGTACAATTTGTCTTATTTTAACACCACTGCAATTAATAAGCATACAGGCTCTTTGCTTATGTTTGCATTTTTTTATATTCAACTTCTGGTTATGTACTGGTTCTGTCAGTTGTCATCTTTGAGCAAGGAGATGTTTTCTCTTCAAAACACTTTTACCTCATAAGGTTCAGCATGTTTCCGTATGTTTAAGGAAGCTTATATGGCCATGGGCAACTGAGGTTATTGATGTTGGTGGGAAAGGAAAGCCAAGAACTAGAAACAAAATGTATAAGTTACATAAAGATACTAATTTGCTCAGGAGTTGCCCCCCCAAAAATCTGAAAGGACTTTTAGTAAATGAGAGATTGTATTGTAAAGCTTCTCTTTAGCCTGCCCCTACCAGGACTCCTGTTTCTTCTTGTGGAATGTAGCAAAGAGAAGAAAGGGTCCCCCTAGGGGACAATAATGTCAGTCTCTGGAAAATGGAGAGTTGGACTGTAGGATTTGTTTTTTAAATACTACAGTTGATTCATTTAGATATGTTTGTGAGCGTTATTATTGGAATTAGGTTACACGGCTGGAATTTATTCGCTTCCGTTGTCTGATACCATCTCATTGTTTGAGGACATAATTGCTGGAATAATTACTATGTAAAAATACTTCGATGCCAACAAAATAGCACAGATCTTTTAAAATATTATGTCCTAGAATTCTTATTATACCATTAAATTTTATTTTATAAATTGCTTAGCTTTGGATTTGACAGAAAGTTATAAAGTGTCCTTGGTATGTATCTAACTTTTGAAGTGCCAAGGAGAAATAAAAAAAAAAAATGTGAAGAAGCCATTTCCTCAGTCACAAAGGAATTATTTTTACTAGATGTGGTTATACTTAAGGCTCTCCATGCTTTTGTCATATCAAATCTATTTGTAATCAGCAAAGGATATGTGCATGGAGCAGTCACCATTACACTTGGATTAAGAAAGATTTATATATCGATAAGTCTATCCCATGATGTGATGCTGTTTTATTATTATCCTCCATATTACAAATGCTAAAATACAATTAAACTCTTGTTCTCATCTATTATTTAATATTGATGCGTTTGGCAGATATGTAATGAAAGTGGCTAATATTTGAAGGATATTGTACTGTACATATTAAATTAGTCTTTCTTTATCTTTGTGAAATGCATCAATATGATATTCAATGACATCTCAATGATTAATAGAGAATTATACTTGAGTCAAGCCTTTTTGTAACCTAGAAATTAAAATGACTATTCAAATAACACCTCAAAATGATCAAATTAGCATTTTGTGATTGCATAATAATGGGATTGTAGTAGTTATAACAGCACCATGGCTGCCTCTAGAGTTAAGATCATGTCAACCCCTTGATAATAAAGTCTTTTCTGTGAGAGTCGACTTTAATAATTTCCAGATTGATTCTTCCCTTAAATTATTTGACGTTCAGCACTAAATTTTTGTTACTGTTGTAACTTAAAATTATTTTATTTTTATTCAGCTCATATTTAAGAAGTGAAATGAGTGACCTATTTTAATGATTCACCATCTTGTCACTGAACTCCATGCTTTTTGCCTCAAGTATAAGGGTTTTTCATGGACTTTGATAGTCCCTTTTTTTTTTCCTGCAAAGGTTTGTTAAAGCCACTAAAATATGTATAGAGTTTTCCTGTACAAATATTCACAATGCTTTTCTTGGGAATAACGCTTGCCTTATTTACATAATTAACTGAGTTGCTTAGGTCTCTTGGGCAAATGATACATAATTGGGGAGAGAAGGGGACAGGGAAGAGTTTGGGGTCTAATTAAATATGCTAAAAAACTACTTAATTATGTATTTCCTCAAGAGACTGACTGCTGTGAAATCCTCAAGATTAAACGTTAGATTTGAAAAAAGGTTTTTGTTTTTGGTATGGCTTTACAATTACATTGTAGGTAAGCCAGCATATCTAGTGTCTTTAATGGTTTGTGCAAACTGGATTGTTGTTGGTTTTAGTGATTCTAAGGGTAAGCATCTTTTAGCTATTGTGCTAAATTAAAGTGAATACTTTCAAATAATTTGTGGTTCCTGTAGCAGGTTAATAATTTCATTTTTAAAAACAATCGTTGATTAATAATTTCTTAGAGGCATACAGTTGAGAGGGAAAGGTTGTGCTTAGGCATGTGCTTTGTTGTAATTTGAACAATTTTTTGGATTTGGTTTATTATTATGTTTATATTATCTCTTTGGTAAATTGGCGATGCTATCTGTGGCCTGTTTTAGATTCAGTAACTCTATTTACTGATCATTTGAAAAAAGTCAGAAAGAGATTGCAAGTGGTTTTAGGGAATGCTTGGTCACACAAGGCAAAACCAGGCTCAGCCATCTGCCTGCATTTTTTGGGCGTGTTGAAAACAGGACCTCAAATAGCCTAATTAACAAAATCTCTGTTCTAGAGATTGAGATAATCCGAAAACTTCTTGTGACAGTCCTTCTGATTTCACTGTATGTGGGAGTTGGGTGTGACAAGGAGTTGCTTTGAGGTGATGAGGGAGTGGGCTCTACTGCTAAGTGAACACTCATTCAGCACTTAAATTTAAGTATCCCCGAATGTGTGGCTTTCTGCCCAGTCTTTCTACCTGTTTCAAGTGAGGTCATGTTTTTGCAAGTATCTAACCCTTTCCATTCCATGCCTTATCACTTAACTTGAGAAACTTGCTAGTACATCACCACTATTCTGGTTAAACTGAGTTTGCAAATATTATCATCATTAGTAGACCATTCGAATTTTATTTTCTTTATTTATTTCAAAAAAGATTTTATTTATTTACTTGAGAGAGAGAGCAGGTGAGAGAGAGAGCACGAGTGTGGGGGCAGAGGGAGAGGAAGAAGCAGACTCCCTGCTGAGCAGGGAGCCCAACTCGGGGCTCAATCCCAGGACCCTGGGATCATGACCTGAGCCAAAGGCAGACACTTAACCGACTGGGACACCCAGGCGCCCCTTATTTTATTTTTTAAAGTAGGCTCCACGCCCAGCTTGGAGCCTGGTGCAGGGCTTGAACTCACAACCCTGAGATCAAGACCTGCGCTGAGATCAAGAGTCAGCAGCTTAACTGACTGAGCCATCCAGGCACCCCCATTAGAATTTTAAATACCCATTTCCTGTCAGTAGAGTTACTAACAAAGAAATGATATTGATTATCTGTTGTGACATCTTGGTCAGGTTTTCCATCTCTCCAAACCTCAGTTTCTTTACCTATTAAAGAAATGAGAGTTCCTTCCTCACAAGGCTGATGAGACCATCAAATAGGATAATAGTAGGATAGAGCACCTAGCACAATGAGAAACAGTGTAATTTACTTTGTGACCTATTTTGTATTAAGACCTGAGTTTGAATCCTGGCTCTACCCCTTAACAGTGTGACCTCAAGCTAGTTACTTAACCTCGGGAAGCTCCAGTCCTCATATGTGGGTTGAGATGATGATAATATATCTTTCTCATGAGGATTAATTGAGATAAGGTCTGTTTACCAAGACGTGTAGCACATAATAGGAAGCACTCAACAAACATCCCACTTCTGCCCCTCTCTGTAAAGGATGAGGGCCAGTGATGCTATCCCTTCTATGTACTTCATTAGATTATTGACAGGATTGAGTGAGAGGAAATGTGTTCTTGACACCACAAGTTTAGAATAGCATTGTTAAACAAGATGTGCAGCAGACTGGGTGAAGGTCTCTCTCAAGTCCAGCGAGTTCAGGAGGTTTTGGCCTTTAACTTTAAATAGGAAGATTGAGTCAAGTAATTACTCCCCCCCCCTTTTTTTTTTTTAACATCATAGGAGAAGGTAGGTCAGTATTAGTCATTGTTTGGCAGTTTACTAAAATGTTAAATATTTATTTGACTTAGCTAAATTCTACTCTAAATATAAGGAGAATGTTTGCCTTAACAAGTGCTTAAGAAAGCAGAACCTGTTCTTGTTCATATAGACAACTGTGACTTTGATTGTGTTAACTTATTAGAAAGTAACCATTTCTCTGTTAGAAACTGTTTTAACTGAAGCTGCAGAGAGCATGGGGGAAGGGATAATTCATGAGTGCTAATTGCTTGGCTGTTAATTTTCATAAGTGTTGATAGAAGCAGTTCCTTAAATTAAACTTTGTTTAAAATGTATCAGGGGAAATATTCCACAATGTCGAGCCTGAAGTGAAAATTAATATGAATGCTGTGGCAATTAACACATACTGGTTAATAGCTTTTAGCAGCATTTTGGGATGATAGTCCTTAAATACATTTTTGCATGCTGCTCTTGTTTCAGCATTGTTCCAGTCTATGTCTGGATAATTATGAACAAATGTTTTCTACAATCATTGGCATTAAATAGCTCTCTTCAAAGAAAGTCACTTAAAAAACTTCACAGAAAAACATGAAGCCTCTGAGAAATGTGGCAAACTCAGGAAAGGTCAGCGAATTGAAATTGTGTTTTAAAAAATTGCCTCAAGAGGAAAATGCTCCTCATTTGAACTTGGAATATTTGCTATTATAATGGCATGGTCCCCTCTAATATGTTAAGTGACTTTAGTTCAGGGTCTCTTTCCAAAAAATTATAATCTGGACTTTATTGCTGGTTATGTTTCTAGACAGCAGCTTTTGCTTAGGGCTGCCTGAGCTGAGGTGTGGTCTTCAGCCTAAGAGCCTTCTGGCTTTTGAGTTTCTTTCTTTTCCACCCTTTAAGTTGACCAGCCCCCACCCTTCGATAAAATTGCTCCAAGGTTCACTTGCTTAGTGCCCATCCAGAGACAATCTAAGAGTGTTTTGAATTAGGGCATTTTGAATTAGGTTCTATATGTCCTGCTCTTCCATTTGCTTCTTTTTACATACCTTTTTTGTTTTTTTTAAGATTTTATTTATTTATCTGAGAAAGAGAGAGCAAGAGAGCGCAAGGGGGAGCAGCAGGCTCCCCGCTAGAGGGGAGCCCAACGTGGGGCTTGATCCCAGGACCCTGGGATCTTGACCTGAGCCGAAGGCAGACACTTAACGCACTGAGCTACCCAGGCTCCCCTTTACATACCTTTTTAAAAAAGGAGAGTAAGTCCCAACATCATTTTAGCAGTTATTCCCTCAGCATCTTATCTGTGACTGTATTTTGTTAGTCTTCTTTTTCACATACCAGTTTTTATTAGTCTGTTCTATTTCTTTTTTTAAAAAAGATTTTATTTATTTATTTGAGAGAGAGAGAAAAGGGAGAGTGAGCACGAGCAGGGGGGAGAGGGAGAAGCATACTCCCTGCTGAGCAGGGAGCCTCATGTGGGACTCAATCCCAGGACCCTGGGATCATGACCCAAGCTGAATGCAGATGCTCAACCCACTAAGCACTCCCAGGTGCCCAGTCTGTTCTATTTCTAAAGGAAGATATTAGATATTTGCTACCTTTTTACACATTATAGTATACTAATAGAAGTACCAAATTCATTATTTTACAAGACCAGTGCTCTAACCCCTGAGCTATGGAGCCTAAATTCATTATTTTAAAAACATCTTTTAATGAGATTATTTTCCCCTTACCATTGTATTAGTGCATTTCTCTTCTTGCTGCTTGATATTGTACTGAAAATCCCAAGAAGAGATTTTGGGATTTCTTTCTGGGTGTATTCAAAATGAATTAAACAGGAATCTTACAATGGAAGACAGTGTTTTCAGCATTTGACTCTGCAGTTAAATTCTGAAGACTGAGTTCTTAAAACTAGCTTACTCCATTCTGAGCTCTTTCTGTCCAGACCTTGTTTCTGCCAGTATGTAAGGGCTTCCTCTGATTGTGGAACAATCTTCTAGAAATTCCTGTCAGTGGTAGAATTGACCATTAGTTTTAGAGGCTTTTCAAAGGAAGGCAGAATTTTGCAGTAGGAAGAACACATTTGTCGGGCTTGAATTAGAATACCAACTTGGCCATTTACTTGCTGGGTGATATCAGGCAAATCACTTTACCTCTTTTTTTTTAAGATTTATTTATTTATGAGAGAGCGAGAGAGAGCACAAGCAGGAGGGGCAGAGGGAAAGAGAATCCCAAGCTGACTCCACACTGAGCACGGAGCTCGACACGGGGCTCAATCCAAAGACCCTGAGATCATAACCTGAGCCAAAGCCAAGAGTTGGATGCCCAACTGACTGTGCCATCCAGGCACCCCTCACTTTACCTCTTTGAGCCTGTTTTCGTATGTATAAAATGAAGTTAATGTTATCTTTAAATGTTGTCACTAGGATTTAATGAAAATGGGAAATGCATACATAACAAAGTGCCTGGTGCATGGTCAGTGCTGAGAGGTTTATTAGTTTCCTTTCATTTTACCACAGTGCCATTCATTTGCTTCGTATTTAGTGAGGGCCTACTATGTACTAGATACTGTTAAGTAGAATCTGGATTCAGTGGTGAGCAAAAACATAACCTGGTTTCTGACCTAATGGAAGTTTTTCTCTTGGCTGGAAGATGTTATGTAAACAGTCATCCAACTGAATGCAAAATTGCCATCACAGTATAATCACAACTAATTAATTACTAAGTACCAGGGAGAGATAGTTGGGGCCTTCAGAGTGTTATCATAGGGGCATCTGACCTACTCTAAAGGGTCAGGGATGGTATCCCTGTGAAAGTGACTCTTGATTTGAGAGCTGAAGGATGAGTAAGAGCTAAGTAGGTGAAGGGGGAGGAGAAAGGATGAACAGAGGGCCTGAGGCAAGGGGTAGCTTGGCAGTTTTGAGGAACCAGAAGAAGGGTGTGTCATTGGGGACCCAAGGGTGAGGTACAGTATGGTACAAGGAAAAGCTGCAGGGGCAGGCCATGTAGGTCTGGTGGAATTGTCCTCTTTAAGAATATTGGCAAGGCTTTGACAAGTTTAAATGAGAAGGTAAGGTAATCAGATTTGTGTTTTGAAAAGATCTGAAGGGAATACACCTGAGAAGGGTTTATAAGGCCAGAGAGACCAATCAAGAAACTTTTTGCAGTGGTCCAGTTGGGAGAGATGGTAACTTGGACTTACTTACTGGTGATGTAGAAGGAATGGATGAATTCAAGAGGTATTTAGTAAGTAAAAGTGGTAGGACTTGATGATGGATTGCATGTTAAGGAATAGGGAGAGAGGGGTTTCAAGGGCGATATCCGATCTGATTCTGGCTTGTAGAACTGAATGGATGATGATTTCATCCCTGAATTAGGAAGCACAGAGGGGCGCCTCAGTAGTTCAGTTGGTTAAGCGTCCGACTTTTGATCTCAACTCAGGTCTCGATCTCAGTGTCGTGAGTTCCAGCCCTGTGTTGGGCTCCATACTGGGTATGGAGCCTATTTAAAAAAAAAAAAAAAAAGGCACTGAAAGAGGGCCAAGGATGAGGCAAGATGTTACCTTCGTGAGCTAGTTTGGGCCTGGTGACTGCAGATCACAGCTTCTTAACCATGTCCTTGAAGACACTACACAGTTTTGGTGGGGTGAGGGGTGTGCGGCATACCCTGCTTGTTTGGTTTGTATTTGGGGCATCTGAGGCTGGGGTCTCTGAGGTGAGAGTGGGCTGGGAGCCAGGAACCTCTTTGTTCCCACTTCACAGACAGCTTTGGAACTCTGGCTAAGGAATTGCCCTGGAAGTTGGTCACCTCTTCTCTGAAATGGGTTGTACTCTCAGATGCCCAACCCAGCTCACCAGGCTTTTAAGAGGAGAAAATGAGAGAGTAATTTTAGATGAGGCAGATGTCAGATGTCATTTAAGAAAATATATTGATTTTAATTCTTGGAGGTTAGAGGACTAAGAGGTAAAACATGGACATATTTTTATTATAACAAGATTACTGTTGTAGTACTCTCTTCTTCCTAATTAATTACCAGATTAGTAGATGAAATCTGGTTGGGATGTATATCAAGCACTGAGGTTCCAGGAAAAGCCTAGGAGACAGTCCTTGTAGGGGTGGCATGTTGCAATGCTAGGCATGGTGGGATTTTATACTGAGTGTCCTCATATGGGGCACCTTGCTCCGTATAATTTTCAGTAAAGAGATTTCCTTGTCCCTCAAAGTACTAGGCCCTGATTTTACTGTCTTGAAGAGAACTATGCAGAGAAATTAAATGACAGCCTAGGATCACTCAGCTGGGCATAGAATCTAAGTGTTCTTATTCTCAGAGATTTTTATTTTCATTCTTAACGGCATTCAAATTTACATAATGGAAACTCGAGTTCTAGAAAACCACATGGTAGAAAGAACACAGGTATGGAATCAAAAGATGTGGGCTTTAGCCCTGGTCATGCCATGGGTCCTGGGACAAGTCACCTCCCATCTATCTCTAAGCCTCAGTTTCTGCCTGTTTAGAATGAGGAACTTAGCTTGGATGACCTCTTGGATTCCTTTTAGCTTTAAGGTTCTGTCATTTTGTGATTGGGGAGGTGATTGTCATCAGTGACATGTAAGTTATACATGGGGAAAACGTGAACTTGTGAAGTTTTGATCTTTTACCTGTATGTTGGTACTTTCCTCTTCTAATTGATTATAACAAAGCTGGGATGTAGTGAGTGTTACCTCCATTTTACAGCTGAGGACCCCGAGGCTCAGAAAGAGAAAGTGATGTGCTCATCGATACCCCACTAGTATGTGGCAGAGTGGGAGTTCAGTTCCCTTTTCCTTATTCCAGTACCACAGCTGTTTTTCCCACACTCTTTTACTCTTTTATGGAGGAAACAAAAAACACGGTTAGTAATAGAAAAAATTTTAAATTTAAAAGCAAAAGGATTTCCTCTTTACCAGTGCACTTGAAATCTGACAGACTGTTTTGGATCTTACTGTCAGTTGTATCTGTTGGGTAAGTTACTGCATCTTGTAAGCCTCAATTTTCTTACATGTAAAAAAAGGAATGAGACACTGGGGCTGGGGAACGATGCAGTGCTTTATATGTGGAATGTAGTGTATGTCCCACAAATGCCCTTCCTGGTGTGCAGAGTGGATTCATTGTCTGTCCAGCCAAGAAATTCTTTACTAAGCATCTATACTGTACTTGTTCGTGTCAAATGTTTATTACATACAGGCTCTGTGCTGTGCACTGATAAAGAAGACAGGAATAACTGCCCTGGAGGATTTGAAGGTAAGGGTGGCCATAGGGCTAACAAGTGGAGGCACCACCCTTCACAGTCAGAGTTGTGCCCTGTGCTGGGGACTGTAACAGTGGTCCATGACATCAGGTGCATGAACGACTAACTGTAGGGTAAATGTGATGGGTAGTGTAGTAGAGACCATGGGAGTGTGGAGGCAGCAATGATATTCATCTAGTTTGTCATCATAGTTGGGTTGTCTGAACTTTGATTATACTAATTCCTAGACAGCAGAGACTTAACTTGCGTCACTCTTATTATGAAGCCCAGCATGGCACTCTCCACATGTAAATGTGGAAGTTTTTTTAAATGGCAGTGATGAATTTCAAATGTCATTACTCTTTGAGGCTTGCAACTACATGGCAGGATCATAAGAGCTGTGTTTTATTAATATCT